>NC_077227.1:403805889-403818389 GCF_027887165.1 Monodelphis domestica | reverse complement strand
AATTACAAAATCTTGGTGTTTGATAGGTTATCAGGGGCTATTTATCAACTGCCTGCTGCATGCAAGAATCCTTTCCATGGCTCCTTGAGTATCCAGTTTCTTTTCAACACATTTAGTTTCAAGAAGCTCACTACTTCTTGAGGTAATGTCCATGGTTGGACAACTCTAGCTGTGGAGGATATCATCCTTATTTTTAGCTTATCTATCTATCTATCTATCTATCTATCTATCTATCTATCTATCTATCTATCTATTTCTACTTCTTTATGTCTTTCCCTCATGGTTTTAGATTGCTTCTCTGGGCAAGATCAAATAAAAGTCTAATCCCTTTTCCACGAGATAGCTCTTTAGATACATCAAAGTTGTCATTTCCCTCCTTCCCTGTTCTCTTATCTAGGCCAAACATCTATAGTTCTTCCAAATGATCTTCATATGCATGGCTTCTATTCCTCCTGCCATCTTAGAATCAATACTATATTTTGGTTCTAAGGCAGAGAAGCAGTAAGGGCTAGGCAATGGAGGTTAAGTGACTTGCCCAGGGTCACACAGCTAGGAAGTGTCTGAGGCCAGATTTCACCCTAGGACCTCTCATCTCTAGGCCTGGCTCTCAATCCACTGAGCAACCCAGCAGCCCTCTCCTCCTGCCATCTTGATCAACATCTTCTGTTTGCCAATCCCTTGAGTACTTTATCTTGTCAATACCTTTAATGTATGGCACCCAGAACTGAATGTCATGCCCTAGGTGTGGTCTAACTAAGAAGTGGGACTCTCTTCTTCTGGATGTTATCAATTAATTAAGCTTTCATTAAGCATCTTCTCTGTGTCCGTGCAAAGTGCTGAGGAAACAAAGACAAGAACAAAACAATCTATCCTTTTAAGGAGCTTATTTTTTTTTCTCAGGGAAGCAAAATGTATACAGAGAAATAATACATTATAACATATATTTAAAATTGGGAGCAGTCAAGTGGTGCAGTGGATAGAGCACTAGGCTTGGAATCCAGTAGACATCTTCTTGAGTTCAAGTCTGACCTCTGATGCTTCTAGCTGGGTGACCCTGGGCATGCCACTTAACCCTGTTTGCCTCTGTTTCACCATCTGTAAAAAAATGAGCTGGAGAAAAAAAGTGGCAAACCACTTAAGTATTTTTGCCAAGAAAACCTCAAATTGGGTTATGAGTCAGACACAACTGAAAATGACTCAACAACAACAAAATATATTTAAAATTACCGAAAAGTAATAATATTTTGGGGGAGGATCCTACCAGCTAGAATTAGGATGGGGCTCATTTGGGTAACACTTCAGCTCTGAAGGAAGCTAGGGACACTAAAAATCAGATTTGACGAAAGAGAGCATTCTGGGTGGGCATGGGAGAGCCAGGACTGTGGCAGCAATATTTAAATTGGATCCAGGTTTCAAAGGACTTTGAATGTCAAAACATAGGGGTTTGTATTCAATCCTAGAAAATACTGGGAGTCATTGAAATTTATTTATCAGGAGAGTGACATGATCTGTTCTATGCTTTAGGAATACTACTTTGGCAATGATGTGAAGAATGGAAAGAAAAAAGAAGAGAGATGAGGAAGGGAGACCAGTTAGAAGAATAATAGAATGGCTCAGATGATGTTACTACATCTTTATTAATGTAACTAAGGTAGTAAGAACTTTGGGGGCCATCATATCACACTGTTTATTCATAATGAACTTGTGGTCTCCTAAAGCCCCCGGGATCCCAAGCCAGGAGTGATTCTGAAAGGAGAACTGGAATAGTTTCAACAGAATTATAACTCTTCTCTCTTGGTTTCTGTGAGTCAAGGCAGAAGACTGGTTTCTCAGAGGAAAGGTTAACTCAATAAAGATCAAGAAAACAAATGAAAAGAACCCAACAAAAACAAAATGAAAGAAAATGAGTCCTTGTAGTTATAATGATCACTCTTGACCTTGGAGGGTAGAGATGATTTCCTTTCCTTCCTTCTTTCATCTTTTCAGGAATAGGGAACTGTGGGTATAGAATACTATACGTATATATACATACATATATAATATGTATGTATATATATATGTGTCCATGTGTGATATTTGGCTGGTTTTGCCAAATTGATCCTTTTTTAAAAAAACCTTTACTTCCTGTCTAAGGAACAACTCTTAAGATAGAAGGTCAAGAGCTAGGCAAATGGGATTAATTGTCTTGTTCAAGGTTACACGGCTCAGATATCTGAGACCACATTTGAACACAGATCCTCTTGACACCTGGCACTCTATTCACTGTGCTACCTGGCTGCCCTGCTAAATGGATTCTTAAAATCTTTCATTTTTATTTCAAATAATGGCTTTTGAGTTAGGGGAATGAGAAAAGATTAAATTTATAATTAAAGGTTTATTTTTTAAATAAAAGATACCCATACCCACCCCCCATAACAAAATCTAGCCTCCTATATCTCCATTGCATCTTTTGCATGCCCTCATTTCTTTCCTCTCATGTAGCCATCACCCTGGTTCAAGGCCTTTATCACTTCTTGCTTAAACTGTTGTAACAACCTCCTAAATGAGTTTTCCTGCTTCTAGACTTTTACTCCAACACATGCTGCCAAAGTGTCTTGCCTTAAGTGTGGATCTGACCCTGTCATTCCGTAGCTCAATAAAGTGAAGGGACCTGAGGACCACGGGTTAGAGCAGAGGATGCTAGGTTTCTGACATATGAAGGATATTCTTTTAAAGGGAACACTTCCAACAAACATATAGCAAAATTCAGTCTTAAGAGGTACCACTTCCAGGAAACCTTCCTTCACTCACCTCCCCCAGCTCTGGTCAATCCTGGTATATTTGTGAAAATCTCTACAGATATTCTGACCATCAGATCAACCAACAAATCAATAAACTGGTCAATCACCAGATATTTTATTAAGCAGATCTTAGGTTATAAGCAGCTATTTCAGTTGCTATTTGTCAGGGTTTGCTAGCCCCTATCCTAGACTTTTCTTATTTTCCATTCTTAAACATGGCATGGATGGCACAGTTAGGCCAACTGTGAGGGTTTGTTATAGATATTCAAGTGAAATTGTTATACATAAAACAGTCTGACTCCTTTTGCTACAAGTATAATAGGCAATGAGTATTTAATATAAAATGGCTGCACAAAATAAAATATGAACTAGTCAAATACTAGGCAGTTTAGGGAAGAAGGGCACTAGCAACTAGGGGGCATCAAGAAAGGTTTCATGCAGAGGGCTGTGAATTTTAGATTTACTCCACCCTGCTTCGTATAACAAAACAGGAATGTCTACACCCCCACTTAAGGATTAAGTGTTGAGAAGGATGGCCTATGACAGACATGTGCTAGCAAATGACAAATAAGAAACAACTGACAGACCCCCTGGGCTGTCCTAAGTCAAGCTTAAACTATCATTGGTACATGTGAAATGAAGGAAGTGATGTAAAAACGGTCTATATCTTTTGTGTCACTTCTCTCCAGCTCTTTTCACGGAGAGGTGGCTCTGGCTCTTGTGGCAGAGAGGTGGCTGGTGGTAGCGTGCTGAGGGTCTTGGCATCTTGGAGTGGCTGCAGATATTGTCTTGGCAGTGAGCGTCCTTGATACAATACTGGGAGAAGCTTAGTAGCCTAGTTCAGGTGAGGCATCTTCACTGAGCTCTGGGAGTTTAGGCTGATTCCTTTTTCCTTTACCTTCCAAAACACTATCCTCTTAGGAAGCCCCTAATATTCTGAGGAGGCCTCGTGACAGGTCTTTGAACTCCCCCTGGCACAGGCTAGGCTGGAGAAATCCTATACCCTTTTCCTTATCTCTTCTTTTTAATTCCTTCCCTCTATATTAATGAAAGCACCATAAAATTTCCAAACTGATTTGAGTATTTTATTTGGGATTTGAATTAATCCCTGGTGAACAATTAAACTTATATTCAGTCACAACCCTAAATTTAGGGTAGCACTTGATCTGTGCATTGAAGAAGTAAAGGGGATGAGGGAAAGCATCCCAGGCAAGCCAGATGGTCAGTGCAAAGCATGGAGTAATGCCTAAGAAGTCTATCCTGGTCCCTTTTCTCTTCTCTCACTATATCCTTTTATGGGTAAGCTCATTAGTTACAATAGGTTTAATTATCATCTCTAAGCAGGTGTCTCACAGATCTATTTATCCTATCTCAATCTCTCCACTTAGCTTCAGTCCTTCATTCCCAACTGCCTACTGGACATTTTCAACTAGAAGTCCTGAAGTCATTTTATGTCCAAATTAATTAACATTAATTATTAACGCAATAAATTATTAATGAACAATTAACATGTCCAAAACAAAATGTATTACTTTTCCCTTCATACCCACCCTTCACCAAACTTCCCTTTCTATCAAGGGCATAACCATCTTTCCAGTCTCCTGGGTTCACAATCTTGATATTATCCACAACTCTTCACTTCACATATCTAATCAATTGCCAAATCTAGCCTCCTATACCTCCATTGAATATTTTGCATGCCCTCATTTCTTTCCTCTCATGTAGCCATCACCCTGGTTCAAGGCCTTTATCACCTCTTACCTAAACTATTGTAACAACTTCCTAAATAAGTTTTCCTGCTTCTAGACTTTTACTCCAATCCAGGCTGTCAAAGAGTTTTGCCTTAAGTGTGGATCCAACCCTGTCACTCCCCAACTCAATAAATTCTAGTAGCTTCCTTTTGTCTCTAGAATAAAATAAAATTTGCAGGTACTAAAAAAAGATGGACAGATTCATTTATATCCAACTTGAACCTGCCCCTTTCTTCTCTTCCCTTTTATCCTTTGAATAAATTCCTCTTATTGGCTTTTTTAAAAAATACCACCCTAGTTTTCTTCAATGCCTTTCCCAGAGAGTCATCCCACATAAACAATACCATTTTTTAAAAGACAAAAAAGGAAAATCAGTATTCTTTCATATGGTTGTTAAAAGTTTCCAGTTCATCTGAGAACTCATTTTTCATATTCTTTTTATCACTTATGTGTTGGGTAATGAATTTTGGTTATGTCTATCCATCTGTTAATTCTTTATGTATCTTGCTTACCAAACTTACATCAAAGAAATCTGAAGCAATCCCTGTCTTCTCTGCCCAACCCCACCCCTTGACTGCTTTCTTTCTTTTCCTAGGTGCATTAATTAAATTAAATTAATTATATGTGTATATATATATATTTCACCAATTACTTGTAATAAATTTCCACATATATTTTCCTAAGGTATATAATCCAACTTATCTCCCTCCCTCTCTTTTCCCTTTCCTCCTTATCTTCCTGGTGCTGGCAGGTCATTTGATCTGGGTTATACATGTATTATTTTACAAAACATATTTCCATATTGTTCATTTTTTGAGTAATCTTATAAAAACAAAAAAATCCAAACCCAAATAAACAATTGAAAAATCATATGCTTTCATCTGCATTCTTATTTCAACAGTTCTTTCTCTGGAGGTTGATAACATTCTTTGTCATAAATCCCTGAGAATTGTCCTGGATCATTGTTTTGGTGATAATAGCTAAGTCTATCACAGTTGATCATTACAAGATATTTCTGTTACTGTACATAATGTTCTCCTGGTTCTGCTTATTTCACTCTGCATCAATCCATGAAGGTTCTTTCCAGCTCTTTCTGAAATCATCCTGTTCATCATTCCTTACAGCACAGTAGTATTCCATCACCAATATATATCACAATTTGTTCAGTCATTCCCTGATTGATGGACATCCCTTTAATGTCCAATTCTTGGTTACCACAAAAAGAACTGCTATAAATATTTTTATAGGTCCTTTCCACCCCCCCCACTTTAAAAAAATCTCTTTGGGATACAGATCTAGTAGTGGTATTAATACATCAAAGGGTATTCATTGCTTTATAGCTCATTGGGCATAATTCCAAATTGCCCTCCATTAGAATGATTGGATAGGTTCTCAGCTCCACTAGCAATGCATTGGAGTCCCAATTTTGCTACACCCCCTCCAACACTTGTCATTTTCCTTAACTGTCATATTGGCCAATCTGACAGGTGTGAGGAGATACCCCAGAATTGTTTTAATTTGCATGTTTCCAATCAAGAGGGATTTAGAACATTTTTCATATGATTATTAATAGCTTAGATTTCTATGATTATTAATAGCTTAGATTTCTTATCTGAAAACTGTTGATTCACATCTTTTGACCATTTGTCAGTTGGGGAATGACTTGTATTGTTATAAATTTGATTTAGTTCTTTATATATTTGAGAAATGAGACCTTATCAGAGAAATTTGCTATAAATCCCCACCTTTGTTGTTTCTCTTCTAATTTTGATTGCATTTTGTTTTGTACAAATTTTTTTTTATTTTAATACAATCAAAATTATTCATTTTACATCTTGTAATGTTCTCTATCTCCTGTTGGGCCATAAATTCTTCCTTTTTCCCATAGATCTGACATGTAAACTTATGTTCCCCAAATTTACTTATAATATCACCTTTTATGTCCTAAACCCATTTTGACTTTATTTTGATATCTATACCTAATTTGTGACATACTATTTTTTAATTTACCCAGCCATTAATTTTATTTTATGGAAGATTTTACTTAAAGATATCTATTTTGTCTTTTGTAATTGCCTCTGTCCATTGTTTGGTTAAGAATATGTATCTCCTACTTATACCTTTGAGAGTCCTAAGATCTATTTCTCTTCTAAATTTTTATTGTATGATCTCCATCACAATTTCCCCCTTTGATTATTCCCCAATGCTTTTCTTATATTCTGTCACTTTATCTCCTGCATTCTTCTCTGCTATCTACAAATATGCTCAGATTTCTGATCCTTGCAAAAAAAAAAAAAACAAACCCAAAACATAAACCCTTACTTGATCCTGCCATTTCTGCAAACATCTCTCTCCTCCCTTTATTGTCAACCCCCCCTTTAGTTCCATCTATTCTTGTTTCTTCTTTCTTCCCTTTAACTCACTTATTCTTATTTCTATCCCCATTGTACTGAAACTGTTCTCACCAAGATTAACAACAATTTCCTAACTGCTAAATTTGATGGCCTTAACTCAATTCTCATGTTTTTGCAGCTTTTGGCCCTGGTAACAGCCATTCACCTGGACACTCTCTGTTCTCTTAACTTTAGTGATGTTGCCCTCTCTCATGGTTCTCTTCCTGTCCTACCATTTCTTTTCAGTCCTCCTTTGTTAGATCATCCTCCTTCTCTTGCCCCTCAACTATGGATGTCCTCCTGGGCCCTCTTGTATCTATACCATTTTTTTTCTTCAACTCCAAGGGTTTGAATGTTATCTCCAGGCAAATGATTCTCAAATCTGTATATCTGATCCTAATCTCTCTTAGGAACTCAGTCTATTTTCATCTGTCTATATGTCTCCATTGATAGTATAAATCCAAGATGTCTAAAATGAAACTCATGATCTTTTCCACTTCACCTCTAAACTTTTCTCTTCCTTCCCCTCCTTCCTTCCTTCCTTCTTTCCTTCCTTCCTTCCTTCTTTCCTTCCTTCCTTCCTTCCTTCCTTCCTTCCTTCCTTCCTTCCTTCCTTCCTTCCTTCCTTCCTTCCTTCCTTCCTTCCTTCCTTCCTTCTTCCTTCCTTCCTTCCTTCCTTCCTTCCTTCCTTCCTTCCTTCCTTCCTTCCTTCCCTTCTTTCCTTCCTTCCTTCCTTCCTTCCTTCCTTCCTTCCTTCCTTCCTTCCTTCCTTCCTTCCCATCTTCCTCTCCCCCTCTTTCTTCTTTCTTTTCTTCTCTTTCCTTCTTTCTTTCTTTCTTCTTTCTTTCTTTCTTTCTTTCTTTCTTTCTTTCTTTCTTTCTTTCTTTCTTTCTTTCTTTCTTTCTGTCTCTTTCTGTCTTTCTGTCTTTCTTTCTTTCTGTCTTTCTTTCTGTCTTTCTTTCTGTCTTTTCTTTCTTTCTGTCTTCTGTCTTTCTGTCTTTCTGTCTTTCTTTCTGTCTTTCTTCTGTCTTTTCCTGTTCTTTCTTTCTTTCTTTCTTCTTTCTTTCTTATCTTTCTTTCTTTTTCTTTCTTTTCTTTCTTTCTTTCTTTTCTTTCTTTCTTTCTTTCTTTCTTTCTTTCTTTCTTTCTTTCTTTCTTTCTTTCTTTCTTTCTTTCCTTTCTTTCTTCCTTTCTTCTTTCTTTTTCCTTTCTTCCTTTCTTTTTCCTTTCTTCCTTTCTTTTTTTCCTTTCTTCCTTTCTTTTTTCCTTTCTTCCTTTCTTTTTTCTTTCCCTATTTCTGTTCAATCTTTTTGGTTCCTTGAGTTCACAGTACAAGAGCTTCCTCTGTTTTCTTCCTCTTCACTCTCCCTATCCAATCTGAAACAAAGTCTTGTGGATTCTATCTTTTAGAGTTGTCATAAGTGAACTGAAACAATTGCTCAGGGGACTCTGGTTTTTGGTCTAGGAAGCTGGAATGAGCAACAAGACAGGGCAGTGACCAATGGGAATTGGAGGAGAAAATCTACTGGTCTTTAAAAAAGTTCAGATAGATTCATTTTTAACCAGCTTGAACTTGTCCTTTCCCTTCCTTTCTATCCTTTACTTTTAAGTACCTTGGTTCTACCTCCACCAGTCTCTCTCATATTTGTTCCCTTTTCTCCTCTCATTTGGCTTCTACCATAGTTCAGATTTTCACCATCACTAGCTTGACTATTGTGATTGCTTAATACATTTGGTCTCTCAGCCTCTAGTTTCTCCCCCTTTTCAGTGCATCCTCCAACCAGAAGCCAAGAGTCATCCTAATATACAAAGAAATAAATCATCTCCTGCTCAAAAATCTTCAAGTTGTTCCTTATTGTCTCTTGCATGCAATACAAATGCTTTGGGCTCAATTTTAAAGGCCTCTACTATTGGACTCCATCTTATCTTTCCAGACTCAGCTTGCATCATCCTCCTTTATGTATTTTTACATTTCAACCAAATTGGATTACTGGCTTTTTCCTGAAATTGGTACCATGTTTCTTGTGTCTGTCTTCACACAGACTGTCTCTTATGCCTCACTTCTGCCTTTGTCTTGTCACCACTCATATTTTACCAAATCCTAACTTGGAATTGACCCCACCACCTTCCCTTTGTGTTCCGGTATTCCTGCTGTGGAATATTGGTGGAAGAAGTCACACAATTATGGGCCCTCCAGCTCCTCTGCAGAGGAGTGGGTTCATTCCTCTGTGACACAAGGAACCATGACATGGGTGTCCGATATAAATTTTTATTATCAAATCATAACTGAGCCCTTCCTACTACACAACAATCCTTCTACTCTTCCTTGACTGACATGTGATCAAAATGACCACATTGATTGATTGGAACCTCTTTTCCTTCCTTAATCACCTTAGGCCACTCACCTTTTGCTTATCTCAGGATAGTATTTTATTTCCCTACTTTGTGGGGAAAAATCCATCATATACTGTCTCAGTTTTTTCATCTGTAAAAATAATAAATAAATGTATAAAATTTATATTTTATAAATCAATTATATTAATATTTATATACTATAATTATATAATATATAAATGTATATTTATATAATATATAATTATAATAATATTAACTATAAATTTTATATTTATAAAACAAAAAAATTAAATAATAATTAAAAGATAATAGCACTTACCTCATAGGATTATGGTGAGGATCAAATGAGATATCATAGGTAAGACTTTGCAAACCTTATCACACTACATAAATAGCTATGCAAACCTTATCACACTACATAAATGCTATCTATATTAGCTATTACTGATTGATTGATAATGCTGCTACTACTACCACTACTGCTTCTGTTATCAGTATGATACAATTTTTAAAAATTTATTTATTTATTTATGTAAACCCTTACCTTCTCTCTTGGGAATTAATACTGTGTATCGAGTTTCAAGGCAGAATTGTGGTAAGGGGCTAGGCAATGGGGGTCAAGTAACTTGCTCAGGGTCAGCTAGGAAGTGTCTGAATTCAGATTTGAACCCAGGATTTCCCATCTCTAGGCCTGGCTCTCAATCCACTGAGCTATCCACCTATCTCTTACTCATTTTCTTTAGATACAACATACATTTATTCCCCAGGTTATACTAGCCTGGGGTTGGAAACCTCTAGGTCCCAAAACGCCTCAAGGATCCCTTCCTACTCCCATCTTCAAAACCTACAAAATCCTGAGGAACTCAGCAAAAAGAAAAGGGAGAATTTTGGGTAATCCATGAGCTCATTTTTATAGCAGGGCTCCCCAAACTATGGCCCAGAGGCCATATGCGGCCCCCTGAGGCCATGTATCTGGCCCCCACCTCACTTCCAGAAGGGGCACCTCTTTCATTGATGGTCAGTGATAGGAGCACAGTATGTGGTGGTGCTGCAAAGTGCTGCATGGCTCATGTACAGTACTACTTCTGGTGACATAATCCTTTGCGTGGCACCTTAGAATGAGGCTCTGTGCAAAGGATTATGTGACTTGCAGCAATGAAAGACGTCAGTATGGTGAGCAGTGACCTGGGGGAGGGGATTCTACACTGTGTTTACTGCTGCCTGGTTAGGGTTAGGGTTAGAAATCAGTGAATTTAGGGTTAGGGTTAGGGTTAGGTTATAGTCCGGCCCTCCAACCATCTGTGGGACAGTGAACTGACTCCGTGTGTAAAAAGTTTGGGGACCCCTGTTTTATAGCATTAGCCTGACACAATTCCTCTGATTGTTCTTCCTGTCACTATCACTTCTACTGCTGCTGGGGACTACTGATACTAATATTTCTACTATAGTTGCTAGGGTATGATCTTGCTTCTACAACTCTATTGCTATTGTTATTCTGGCTCCTACTTCTACTGCTGCTGCTGCTTCTGTTGCTCTGTCCCTCCACTATTACTGCCCCAATCACTGTTACCCCAGCTGCTATTAGTACTAAAGCAGTTCTTCCTTCTACTTAAATAAATAGTTGTTTGTTTTTATTGGTATGTGACATCCCATTAAGAAAGCTGCATGATGTAATAAGGCATTACAATGTAGTGTAATAAATATTGGCCATGTAGTGAGAGAATCTGGGGTTTAATCCTAGCTCTATTTACTAGCAGTATGACCTTGAGCAAGACTTTTCCCCTACCAGGGCCTCTGTTTTCTCCTCTGAAAAGTTGAAGGGATTGTAGTAGATGGTCAAAAGAACCTTTTCTGATTCAAATCTACGATCTTAGGAAGTCTAGATATGGTTAAACATTGAGCTGACTACAGTATAAATAGGCTCTAATTTTTCTAGATCAAAATAAATGAAAATCCTTTTTGGAGAAGGGGAGAATTTTGTGATACTCCTTCCCCAAGGGAGACCCTGACAGCATGTAGGGAGATGATGGTTTTTACAAATCTAGGACCCTGAGCCCATATCTAGGCAAAGGGGATCTACCATGCAGCACATTTATATTTCCAAAGGTTCTGCAAACACTTTCACAGCCTCCAACCTTGATTTAGCAAGTAAAGGCAGGTCCCCCAGGGGCAGGCTGGTTGCCCTAGATGGGCAACAGAGTGAAAGGAGCCTAACCATTTCACCACACTCTCTCTAGAGGATGAGATAACATTGATAAAATAACTGTCTTTGACATGGCGTAACACAAGATTTACGTTCCTGGGAGTGTTTTTGTCTTTTTCCTTAAAAAAAAAAAATTCCTGCTGTTTCTCATTTGACAAATGTTCTTCTTGAGCCTCTAGGGTGAATACAAACTGGGTAGATCAGGCGACTCTAGACACACAGGACAAAGTTGTCCTAAATGAGTGTGTCTGGAGAGAAAAATATGGTGTTGAGAAAAGAGCCTTGGACCAGGAGCTAGGTTTTGCCACTCTCTCATTGTAGTTCCTCATACAAATTGTTTAACCTTCCTAGACCTTAGTTTCTTCATCTATAAAATAGGTATAATCATCCTTTTCCTGTAGGAACATTGTAAGAATAGAATAAAAAAATTTAAAAGAATAAAAATAATGTAAACTACATTTTCTAAGCTTCTAATGTTTGCAAAGCACATTGGTTCATGTTGCGAGAGATGTGAAGTTTAGATCAGATAATCCTGCACTCTAGCTTATAGTCTAGTATGGCAGTGTAAGGGAGGAATTAATCCAAAGCGCCCAAAACTGCCAACCCAGACAACTATAGCAAAATATCACATGATCTGTGGATTAGAGAAGTTCACAACAAAATAAGATGTGACATCAAAGTGCCTGGCACACAGTAGGTGCTTATTTATTGCTCATGGATTGCTTTACCAAGTGGGGCATCACTGAAAATTTCCTGGAGGAAATTGACTTTTGTGAAGAGCTTTTAAGGATGCATAAGAAGGAGTTGCTCAGGCAGAGTTAATAAAGGCAAAAACCCTTGGATAAATAATACTAAAGACAGGAGGCAGCTAGGTGGCTCAGTGGAGACTTGGAGATGGGAGGTCCTGGGTTTGAAACTGGCCCCAGATACTTCTTAACTGTGTGACTTTGGGCAAGTCACTGAATTCCAGGTGCTAGCTCTTACTGCTTTTCTGTCTTATAACGTCTCTCTCTCTCTC
>NC_077227.1:403630280-403805281 GCF_027887165.1 Monodelphis domestica | reverse complement strand
ATGGTCTGAGGTTACCCAGCTATAAAGTGTCCATGGCAGGATTTGAAATTGGGTCTCCAGGTCCTAGACGTTTTTTTCCCCTACTGCCACTATCTTTAAATTTCTTTGTTCTGAAACAATATAAAATCATAATGAGAAGCCAATCATGGTTGGCTTTTCCCCCTCTTGAACCTGGCCAACATTCTCAAGGCTTATTTGGGGTTCAGGCTTTCAGTGGATTAAGAGAGCCAGGAGAGTGTTTTGGGGGGATGGCATTTGGCCCCCACACAGACAGAGGTTTAAATACTGTCAGTCTTAATGGGAACTTCCTGACTTACGCCACATGGGGAGAACACAAGGCTGCTAATTGCAGCCCAGGGATCCTGTGGGCCTGGGGCAGGAATGATGTATCTCCTAAGCCCCACTTCCTGACATGTTCTCTAAATAATCATGGAGAAAGGGGCAAGGACCACTGGCTTACATGCAGGCTGACCATATCATAGAAAAACAAGTATATTTCTAAGGGTTAGGACCTGGACCTAGAATGTCCTGGAGATGGGGCGCCTCCTGCCAATGCAGGTTTGCCCTTTTCTTCACTTTATAGTCTTAGAATTGCCTGGGGCCCTGAGAAGTTCTGAACCTTGCCCAGGGTCACACAACTAGCAGGACCAGAACCCAGGCTTTCCTAGGTCCAAAACCAGCTCTCTTATTCACCACAGTGACCGTGGAGTGACTATACCACAATCTCTTCTGTTTCTATTTCTGAATATGTGAGGCTTTTTCTTTGATTTTCTTTTCCCTTTTTCCTTTCCTTTCCTTTCCTTTCCTTTCCTTTCCTTTCCTTTCCTTTCCTTTCCTTTCCTTTCCTTTCCTTTCCTTTCCTTTCCTTTCCTTTCCTTTCCTTTCCTTTCCTTTCCTTTCCTTTCCTTTCCTTTCCTTTCCTTTCCTTTCCTTTCCTTTCCTTTCCTTTCCTTTCCTTTCCTTTCCTTTCCTTTCCTTTCCTTCCTTTCCTTTCCTTTCCTTTCCTTTCCTTTCCTTTCCTTTCCTTTCCTTTCCTTTCCTTTCCTTTCCTTTCCTTTCCTTTCCTTTCCTTTCCTTTCCTTTCCTTTCCTTTCCTGTAGGTGTGCAGAGAATAAAAGGCTTGTAAGGTTTAGAGCCAGCAGCTCTAAAGAATCACGAAGATCTGAGTTTAAATCCAATCTCAGAAACTTCCTAGATGTGTGACTCTGGGCAAGTCACTTAACCCCAGTTGCTTCAGTTTCCTCAACTGTCAAATGAGTTGGAGAAGAAAATGACAAATCACTCTAGTATCTTTGTTAAGAAAACCCCAAATAGGGTTATAAAGAACTGGATACAGGGCAGTTAGTAGCACAGTGTATAGAGAAGCAGGCCTGGAGAGGGAGGATCTGGATTAAAATCTGTCATCAGACAATGCCTCCGTGGGTGACCTTGGGAAGTCACTTAATCTTATCTACCTACCTGCCTTAGAACTTTTCTGTTTTAGAACTGATACTAAGACAGAAGGTGAGGGCTTAAAAAAGAGTTGGACACAACCAAAAGTATTGAATAATAATAAAACATTTAGAATAGGAAGAAACCTAAGAGTTCACCTGGACTAGTCCTCTCATTTTATACTTAAGGAAACACAACTAGGGAGAAAGTGTGATGTGGCCAAAGATATGTGGGTAGAGAATAGTAGAGCTAAGGGTTGACAATTCCAACTAGATAATTGATTAATTAATTATTCAGGGGCTGCTTGTATAAAGTCCAAGCTGTGTCACTATTTAATGACCTCAAATCTATTAAATGCCTGTTTCCACAGAACACTGTACTGAGTGATGGAAGCCACTCAGAATTCAAGTTGTAATAAGTCTTTGGTTCATGTCATAATCTGCCTTTATATGCAATGGACAAGAAATAACATGGCACTTGTTTAGAACACTGGACCTAGAGTCAGAAAGACCTGGATTCAAATCTTTCCTTATAGACACTTAGTAGTCCTATGAGCCAGCTCAAGTCACTTAATTTCTTTATGACTCAGTTTCCTCTTATGTAAAATGAAGAGTTTAGATTTGATGACTTCTTTTTTTTTTAACCCTTACCTTCTGTCTTGGAGTCAATACTGTGTATTGGCTACAAGGCAGAAGAGTGGTAAGGGCTAGGCAATGGGGGTCAAGTGACTTGCCCAGGGTCACACAGCTGGGAAGTGTCTGAGGCCAGATTTGAACCTAGGACCTCCTGTCTCTAGGCCTGCTCTCAATCCACTGAGCTACCCAGCTGCCCCCAGATTTGATGACTTCTAAACTTCCTTCTAATTCTGTATCTATGATCCTATGAAAACACTGATGACAAATTAATTTTTGCTAGTATTAAAGCAGGCTCAATCGGAATCCCTAGGAATGATAATGCTTTGAATCTGGAAAAAAGAAAAAATTTAAATTTAAAGAAAAGGGGGAAAAGTCTAGTCATCAGTGAAATCCACATCTTCTGACTTGCTCAGTAAAGAATAATTAAAAACATAAGTTTCCAACTGTGCCAACCTCTTTTGTCTTGGCCCTAGTCTGTCCATTCTGAGTGGTGCCACCTCCTGAGTAACGCATGGCCCCTCAGGCCCCTTGCGATGATGTACAGCGCCCATCCATCCTGGGTGTGGGGGGGCACTCTGCTGATGGATTGTGGTCATACATCAGAGGCAGGGCGCACCCAGGTGATATATGAGTGCCCTGAGAATGGATTACTCAAATGGTCGAATTGTTCAGGGAGAAAACCAAGCCAAAGAGTGGACTCAATTTAATTACCTACAAAAAGCAGAACAGGGCCAAGAGGCACTTTGGCACCCATGTCTTGGCTCCCTGTAGAAATATGACTTGCATTCCCCGTGTTGCCAGGCCACTCCCAATGCACCACGGAGAGGGAGACCATCCTTATTTTCAAGAATGCTTTTGTTTCTGTTTTTCTCCTAGAGAAATGTGTAGATGGATACTTTCACAAAGGAAAGCTGGGCAGTAGGAGAGGAACATGCTTCCTATGGAGAAGAGGGAACTCAATGAATCTTGGGATTAATTGGGTGAGCAACAATCATGGAGGAAGGTTCGGTGCTGAGGGCAGGGGTCCAATAAGTGTTCTGAAAGTTGAAGATAAAATTCTAGCCCAGTGATGTAAACCCAGGCTGTGTCTTCTCCACTAACATAAACTCAAACACCTTTTCCTGGGAATTGAAGTGGAATTGCATTTCAACTTTCCAGGACAGAATGGTAGGATCATGGGATCTCAAGTTAGAAGGGATCTGAGAGTCACCCCCAAAATGGGCCCAGTGGAGCAAGCAAACTGCCATGGGGAACTTGGCAGGGAGGAAAGGATGGAAGGAAAGAATGGTGCTCAACCTCTCCTCTAGGAGAGCAGGGACAAAACGGATTAGATGGGCATCTGCCTGGTGCCACTCAGAGACAACTCAATTGTGGGAGGGGGTTGGGACCTGGTCCACGAGATGAAATCACATTATTTTTATCTCTCTGTAGTGAGCAGCCTGGAAGACACAGCCATGAATTATAGCCCTGGAGTTTCTTGGAAAAAATTTTTCTAAGACTCACTTCCAACTAAAGGGTCTGGTGGATCTACTTAATGTAGGGATGAGATTCATTTGTCATTGTTTCAGAAAATTTCTGCATTGATTTGCATGTAGACCAAATAATCCACCAAATCTGACTTTTACAAAATCTGAATTTTATCTATAATTAGTATAATTTTCAGTATATGACTATTCAATAAAAAACAACATCTTTTACCTTCTATCTTAGAGTCAATACCAAGTATCAGTTCCAAGGCAGAAGAGCAGTAAGGGCTAAGCAATGGGGGTCAAGTGACTTGTTCAGAGTCAATTTTTCAATAAAAAATAAAAAATTTCTTTGAAAGGAGTTAAACCTTAAAGAAAAGAAAAACATGTAAGCACATAAGTAAATAAAAGTATATACGTCCTAAATATTTAGAATTTTAGATAGGGGTCAGGGAGGGCACTAACCACTGGGAACACCAATTAAGGGGTGATACTTGACCTGAGCCTTGATGAGAGCTAGAGGTTCCATGGGGCTGCAATGGGGGAAGGAGAACATCCCATGCATGAAGGATAGATAGCTTGATAAGGAAGCAGGGATGCCATGAGCAGGAATGTGTGTTTTAGGGATACAGTCTATTTTAGGTGGCTGCCTTCAGCCAAAGCAATAGGATAATAATGTGCTGAAGTCCTCAGAAACAATTACTCTCTTAAGTCGATTAAAACATCCCCCTGCGATCTAGGAGAAAAACACAATCCACAAGCAGAGGACAAACTGTGGGAGTAGAAACACCGAGGAAAAGCAACTGCCTGACTACAGCAGTTGAGGGGACATGACAGAGGAGAGACTCTAAATGAAACTCTAATGCAAATATTGACAACATAGAAATGGGTTCGAATCAAGAACACATGTGACACCCAGTGGAATCATGCGTCGGCTATGGAGGGTGGGGGGGGGAGGAAAAGAAAATGATCTTTGTCTTTACTGAATAATGCTTGGAAATGATCAAATAAAATATTATTTAAAAAAAATCCTCCTGCAATGTTTACATGATCATTTTGCTTAGAATCCTTTCTTTACTGACATTATAGTGATACATTTCCAATGGAATGTATGAAAACGTCCATTTTTATAGATGAATAAAGTATTAGGATTGTAAAGATGAGTTCTAATGGGC
The DNA here is from genome assembly GCF_027887165.1 of Monodelphis domestica. NCBI lineage: Eukaryota > Metazoa > Chordata > Mammalia > Didelphimorphia > Didelphidae > Monodelphis > Monodelphis domestica. Next base: position 403,800,574 of record NC_077227.1, on the reverse strand, counting down.
AAAAGCTATGTCATCTGGATAATCCTCAGCATTTAAGTTAGTCAAACTGTCCCCGCCACTGCCTGAAAACAACATTCACGTCCCTGAAGAAGTTAGAAGTCTTACATGAATCCTTTGTACGCCACACATTCATTTCTACCTGCCTTGTCCTGGTGAAAGGCTTCAGAATGGCTGAATTGCCCCTTCTTTGCCTCTTCCTCTCCCCTTCCCCAACCACCCCATATTCAGGGTCCACAAAGAAGGAAATGAGGTAAAATGTGCCATGGATTCAGTGAATGACTCTGCAAAGGGCTTGTAAATTCTCTCTCCTTTTTTCTCTTTTCCATTGTGGTGACCTCTGCTGTCATGTATTTTGGAAGAGTGCAAAAGAGTGGTAAGCTTAGAGATCGATGGCCAAGTGACCCTGGGAAGGCCTCTTAAATTCTCTGAGCCTCAGTTTGCTCATCTGTATAATAGAGAGAATAGTACGTCCACTATCTGCTTTAGTTGTGCAGTTGTGGGTAGTTGTGAGGAAGGTCCTCTTTAACTTTCATATTCTATAGAAGCGTGAGCTGCTATTATGTTGTGCTTATAATGAACCAGGTGTGTGCATGGCTCTGTTGGGAGCCATACTGAATGATGGCTCAGGCCTTCAGAGTATTCCTGCAGTCAGGGAGACAGGATCAGTGAGCAATGAGGAGGGGAAGATGGCACTTATTGTTAATAGTCCCAAGGAAGCAGTAGCCTCTCTTCAACTCACAGGATCCCTGCAGGTAGTAAATAAAGCAGGGAGAACCCTACTCTCTTGGCTGGTATCAGACTGGCCTTTATTCAGTGTCTTATTCACAGTATGGACTTAATCATCCCCCCAACCCCACTTAATTGAATTATACTTACTGTAGAGTTGAATATTTTGGAAGGAAAGAGAACCAGAGAGCTAGAGGAGACCTCTGTGACAGAAGACTGTGGTTTTGGGCAGCCCTGGTAGCACAGTGGATAGAGTATGGGGCTTGGAATCAGGGAAACTTTTTTTTCCTGAGTTCAGATCTGACCGTATACACTTGCTGGTTATGTGATCCTGGGCAAGTCCCTTAACTTTGTCTGCCTCAGTTTCCTCATCTGTCAACTGAGCTGGAGAAGAAAATGGCAAACCATTCTAGTATCTTTGTCAAGAAAACTCAAACAGGGTCACAGAGACGGAGAGGACTGAAAAATGACTGAACAATAAACATCATGAGGGTTTGAGGGGAGTCTGGTTCCCTGCTGGCTTCCTCTGTGTTGGGGGAGAGATGATGTTTAGAGAAGACAATCCTTTCCCTGTGCCATGTGTGTCCCTTGGAATGTCTTATGTTTGGTCTGTGCCATGAATCATCGGAGTTCTTTGGCCTAGAGCAGTGATGATGAACCTTTTAGTGATGGAGTGCCAGCCCCCCATGTGCCATGCCCCTCCCCCACCACATGCTAAGTGCATCCTGCCCCCCTTATCCATCACTGGAGAGGGAGGAAGCATTCCTATTGGGCTGCTGGACAGAGGGGCAGGTGAAGTGAGGAATGTCCTCAGTGAGTATAAAGAAGGGGAGGGGAGTGGCCTGAGCACTCTGCTCCCCTCCAGCTCTGCTGCCTGTGAGCTACCCACCTTACCCTCTATGCACTCCAGTGGCTGCTGGGCAAAGGAGAGGTGGAGAGGTGGAGGGGAGCAGCTCTACCAAGTCCCTCTGCCTTTTTAGTAACAAACCAGGCAGGGGTGGCCTGTGTGCCCACAGAGAACACTCTGTGTGCCATCTTTGGCACCCGTGCCATAGACTCTCCATCACTGGCCTAGAATCTATACACCAAATGGCAGGACAGTGATAACTGTGCCCTGAGGTCAATACCAGTTGTATCCTTGATACTTTTTTTAGTTCTTCCCCATTATCTCATGCAATGCTTTTGTCAGAGGTTCTAGGACCTTTATGATTGGGGGGGGAGGGAACGGGGAGGATATGGGACCTTGACCCAAAGGGCAGAATTCCACTAGAAACACTTAGTGGTATGATTTAGCACTGTCCAAAGGTATCCACAGTCGCAAGTGGGACCTGCCTGATTCTTACTGACAATAGAGCAGGAGTAGGGGGGAGAGAGAAAGAGAGAGACAGACAGGGAGGCTCCCTGGCTCCGCTTTGAGCTGTTACTAGGGAAAGGGGTGGGGGGAGGAGGAAGCAGCCTCCGTTCAGGTTTATGGATGAAGTAGAGCAGCAGAGGACCAAAGGTTGAGCCCAGCTGCTGTGCTGCCCCCGAGGGGGGGACAGGGGTCGAGCACTGGAGACTAATTTCTTGGATGGTTAGAGCCAAGCTTTAATAGAAGCCTTGGCGAGGACAGTGATTGAGTTCACTGCCGATAGAACCTACAGTTTAGGTCAAGCGAAAGGTAGAAGCAGAGAGCGGTGGGTGTGGGGATGTTTCTCTGCGTGTGAAAGCAGGGGATTGCAAGGGAAAAAAGAAGTATATTACTTCAGGATGTGTCTAGTGCCTTTTAATAAGATGTGCTCAACTGTAGCTATACAGGCAGACCCATGGGAGCTTGCTGCTTCATTGCAGCCCAGAGACCAGACACGCCATGGAAAATGCCAGGCAGGTAACTGTTTATTTGGCACCCTGTGGGGAGACAGCATGGTGACAGATATAGGCAGACCACTGGGTTGGGGTCTGTGGGAGAACATTCAACATTTAAATGGGGTGAAAGGCACTCTAAATGAGCTGTTGCTTAACAGAAAAATGTTGTTCATGTTGGTTGTCTCTCGAACCGAGGATGACGATTGTCTTTGTGCGTTTTTGTGCACAAAGACACCTGTGCATGAAGATTTAAGTGGAAAAGTCGATGCACAGAGACAGTCCCACTCTCTCGGCATTGGAAGCCTGGGTCCAGTGGCACGAAGAGTCGTTACACCTGGAGACTTCCTCAGCTGCATTGGATGGCCGTGTTGTCTTTTGTGCTCCAACACGCCCTTAGCACTCCACAGTGCTTTGCTGCGTCGCCCTCTCAGCCGTTGAACCTTCTTGTTGGTTTCTTCCGTCTGTTCAGCGAAGCAGTCTTCACATGCTGGGTGAGCAAAGCCCTGGTTCACCAGGGGTCGGTGACCCGATGGCTACCCTCACAAGGTTTAGCCGGCCTGTCGAAGCCGTTGCCAGGGTGTGGCCGCTGCCGCATGCTAGCAGCTACTGGGAGCCACAAGTGAGGGCTGGGTGTCAAGTGGGGGTCTGAGGCTGGAGAGCTGCCCTAGGAGGGCACGACAAACCCTCCATACCAGAGATACTACCCCTCCCTGAGCACCCCATACACCCCAACAGAAAAATAGAATATACATAATAGACAAGTTATTGTTCAGCCATTTCAGTCATGTCTGACTCTTCCTGATCCCATCTGGGGTTTTCTTGGCAAAGATCCTGGAGTGGTTTGCCATTTCTTTTTCCAAGTCATTTGCCAGATGAGGAAACTGAAGTAAACTAAAATTTAATGATTTGCCCAGGGTCACACAGCTAGCTAGTAAGTGTCTGAGGTCAGATTTGAACTCAGGAAAATGAATCTTCCTGACTCTAGTCCTGACGCTCTTTCCACGGAGCCAAACTGACCAAATTGACAAGACTGCAGTCGAGTAAAAGAACCCAAGACTTAGAATCAGCGGGTGATGGGTTTGAGTTCCAGCTATTTCAGTGTGTGGCTTTTGGACAAGTCACTTACCTGCTCTTCCCTTCTCTGTTTTAAGGTATCCAAAGTATCTGATATCTCTTCCAAGTTTCATCTTCTGCCCTTTACATTCTAAAATTTCTTCCACTTCTAAATTTTCTGCTCCCTTCCTAATAATCACTCATTTATGTAGCATATTTGATTTTTTCAAAGCAGCTCTGCATCAGTTATCTCAAACTTCAGACATCTTTGGGAAGCGTCTTGGGAAGAAATTTTCATTCCCATTTTTCAGGTGAGAAAATAGAGACTCCTGAGGAGCAGCAAGAATAGCAAGAGAAACAAGTGGGAGAAAGTCAGCAGAAGGAAAAAAAAAACATTGTGTGTTACTATTAAGAGAAAGTCTGTCACTTTTCCATGTGACTTAGGGTCAGCCATTTAAATTCTGTACGTTTTAGTTTCTTCATGTGTAAAATGAAGGAGTTGGAAAGATGACCTCTGGGGTCTTTTCCAGTTCTGAGTCTCTGATCCTGTGATCCCACCATTCTCTTCAGCCCTGTAGGGAGATTTGTATCCTATGGCCAGTTTGGTATAGTAGGAATCACATGGACCATGAGCCAAGACAGTGCTTTAAGCTTTCAGTTCTGTATTTTATCTCTTTACTGTGTGACCTTGGTAAAGTCATTTCCTCTTTCTAGGCCTCAGTTTTGCCATCTGAAAAATAGGATCATTGGACTAGGTGATGGCCCCTTCTGGCTCCGATATGCTGTGTTACTAGGGAGGCCTTTGATGCTTGCTATGTCTCTAATGTCTCAACAGCATTTTGGCTGGTTGTTATCTTAAAGAGGAATGGGGTTAAGTGGCAATGAAGGTAGTCCACTGAGCTCTCTGAACAAGTTCATAAAGAGGCAGTTACCTCAGCAAAAAATAAGAGTAGGACCCTACTTCAGGCCCTCATCTCTCCTTATTTGGGTTATTGTTGTAGCTTCTATTGAGCTTTAGAATTCTGCTACAATTTCTTTTTAATATGCCATCCAAATAATTTTCCTAATCTACCATAATGTGTGTATCACTCCTCTGCTTTAAAACCTTCAGTAACTCCCTATTACCCATCAAAGAAAGTAGAGATTTATTGTAGCATTTAAAGCCCTAGAAAATCTGGCTAAAATCTGTTTTTCTGGCCTTTTTTGGAACTACTTCTTTTCTACAATCCAGCCTAACTAGACTTTTATTTGTCCATTTAACTAGTTTCTCTTGCATTCCATTTTTGTTCTCCCCCCTTTTATTTTTATGATTTTGCTTGCTCCATTACTCCCTCCCTAGAATGAATCTCTTTATATGTTGAATTAGAGAGGATTAAGTTACCTTAGACAATCAAGTTAAATCAAGTCAATAGACATTGAGTAAGCTCCTACTATGTGCTAGGTAGGCATTATGTTAAGGGTTCAGGATACAAGGAAAGGACAAAGCAATCTCCGTCCTCAAGGACTTTACAGCCCAATGAGACATGCAAACAACTATGCACAAACAAGATACATTAGACATAATATTAGAGGGAAAGCTAACTAGCATTAAGAGGGCCTGGGAAAGGGTTCTCTTCAAAGTTGAGACTTTAGTTAAATCTTTAAATAATTCAAGGAAGCCCAGAGAGGTTGGAAGGAATAATCCAGGAGAGAGCCCAAGTCCTCTCTTTATGAAAAATTGGTTCGCTTCCATTCAGCCAATTTTAATTCAACAGCCGTTTGGTAAGTATCTGTTGTGTGCCAAGTCCAGAAGATATTTTTGCCACTTCCAAGCATTGATTGAAGGTCCCGGTGATTCCTTCCCTGTCCTGTCAGGATTTAGAGGAACTTTTATTCTTAGTTTCTTTTTTAGAAATCTTTGAGAGGTAGGATTATCTGGCGATGTTTTTGTAAGATCATGGCATTTGTCAAATTTCCTGCTACTTTTCACCTCCCATTTTCTACAAGGAAATTTCCTGTCTTGTCTTTTGATTTCTCTGACAGTCTGGGCGATGCTATCTCAACAGTTAAAGGAGAAACTAAAGTTAATTGTTCCAAAGAAGGCTGCCATTACTACTGCCATTGTCACTGTCCAGCCCAAGCTTGTTCGGGTTTTTAGGGCTCAAGGACAATTCTCATTGCTGACCATGTTCTGTGAAGGCCTAATTGAGAGTCCACCGCACCTGCTGGATCCCCCAGTGGAGCCCAGGCCCAGGAAGGCAGGAGGGGGTGGATTATTAATGATTTTACCATTCCCTCAAAGGAAAACAATGGGAGAGCTGGTAGCAAGGTCAGAGGGCACAGAATCTCAGCATTTCCTAATCCCTGAGCTGGAAGAGAGTCTCTGAGGAGGGTTATTTCAACCCATACTTGAACTAGAATCCTCTTTACGCTAGAGGTTCATAGCCTTTATTGTATGTGTATTATCGACCCCTTTGACAGCCTGGGGAAATCTATGGACCTCTTATAGGAATAATGATTTTAAATGCATAAAATAAAATAATAATATGAAACCAATCAGAATGAAATAGGCATGAAGATGGTGTAAAAAACCAAGTTCCTCGGCTGTGGGTCGACAATCCCTGCTCCACTTGAAATTACTTAGGAGGAAATGAGAGACAATGGCATACTAGTTTCAGAGCTAGCTTTGGTTTCATAAAGACCTGTCACATACTAGCTGCATAAGGCAACTCTCCAAGACTATAATAAATTACAAGTGAATTGAAGATTTGCATCAATGGAGGGAGTTTCCATGTAGGAGTCCACTAGGATGGTGAAATTACAAATCTGGAAAGAAAGAAAGGAAGAACTGAAGGAAGAAATAAAGAAAAGGAAAGGAAGGAAAGAAGATGAAAAGAATAGAAGAGGAAAGAGAAAGAAAAAGAAAAGAAGGAAAAGGAAACAAAAAGGAAGAAATAAAGTGAAAGGAAGAGAGGAGAGAAATAAAGGAAGGAAAGAAGGAAGAAAGGAAGGAGCTGAAAAAGAAAGAAAAAAAGAAAAACAAGGAAAAAAGACCCGAAAAGTCATATATTCAGATTTCCAAGGCTATGAGTACAAAATGGATTACAGAGGAATAATCTGAAATTCCCACTGCTGCCTTTCTTCTAGGGCTGATTCCCAGCTCTCAGCATGGGTGCGTTCACCTCTGAGCAGCAGAAAACAGCAGAGGATCTTTGCAGCAGCTCTGCCTCTTCTTCTCTTTGCCCTTGGCAACACCTGGATTCATTAAAAAAAACCAAACAACTCTTACCTTCTCTCTTAGAATTACTACTAGGTATTAGTTATAAGGCAGAAGAGCAGTAAGGGTTAGGCAATGGGGGTTGAGTGACCTGCCCAGGATCACACAGCTAGGAAGTGTCTGAGATCAAATTTGAACCCAGGACTTCCCATCTCTGGGCCTGACTCTCAATCCATTGAGTCACCCAGATGCTCCTAACACCTAGATTCTGCAGCTTCTGTAGGAAGGGGTCTTTCTCTCTGTCAAGGACCAGGTTTAGAACTACTGGGTGTTATTCAATAACAGTTGGCATCCTTTGGTTTGGGAGGCTCAGAAACTGACTGCATTGAATATTCTCATTGCTTTCCAGAGATAGGAACAATGGGACTTATGGCTGGAATCCAAGGCTTTCTGTATCAGAAATACGAATCGACAATAGAAAAAAACTTAACATTGTTCAGAGTTCTACGAGCAAATTTGGGATCTCAGAACTGACCAACATTATGGGACCATAGACTTTTTTATTTGAACTTACTGCTAATGTAACTGCCTCATCTGGAGGCAGACTACCCAGTTCCTATATACCTAACCCAGAAAAACCCTGTAGTTTACACAAGAGCAAATAATGATCAAGATATCCAATGAGAAACCACACCAAGTGACATTCCATAACAGAATCATATACCAAGTTAGCCATAAACCCAAGGGCAGCAGAAAGAGGGACTCCTCAAACAATGAGAGCACCCACTTGACCAGAGAGTTCCAGAGTCTCATGTTGACTATAAGGCTTTGTGTCTAGGAGTAGAAGGCTCCCTTGAGAAAGTTCTACATTGTTCAGAAAGTTCCAGGATGGGGATTTTGGAAGCCTCAAGGACCACCAGCATTCACCAGCATTCAGTGAAGTGCTGACTAGTGTGGAACTGTAGTGCTCATACCAGAATAGCTCAGTCCAAGGGGTTCTGTGATCTCGAACACTCTGCTCAGAGCTATCAAAGAGAGCCTTGAAGATAACAGTTTTTGGGAGCTCAAAAATTCAGAAGGTCAAACTCTAGGAAGTTGAAGTCTGGGGGCCTATTTAGGGCCAACTCCCACCCAAAAGTATATCCAAGGGCATAGGCATATCTGTCACAAAAGCCCAATTCAGGAACCAAAGCTGGAGAGTTGAGAAAATCAAAGACAATATCAACTTATATTGAAAAAAAAAAGATTGCAAATTTAACTTCCTCACAACAAGCAGAGACTCTTATGGATTTCCCACAAGGGTTACATGGATTTCTAGGGAGCATGAAACAAGAGATAAAAAAAATTAAAAGCCCTTGAGGAAAGAATTGGAAAGAAGATAAGTAGCTTAGGATAGAAATAGATAAATCTTATTAAAGAAATGGATCCTCTGAAAACTGGCATAACTAAAACAGAAATCAATGCCTCTAGGAGATGGCAATTAATATTAGAAAACAATCAAAAGGTAAAAAAGTGGAGAAAATGTATGGTATTCAAATAACTGATCTAGAAAACAGATAAAAGAAATAATAAGAATGATAGTGATGAACACAATAATATTTATGTAGTAATTTAAAATTTGCAAAGGGCTTTGTATATGTTATTCATGAATTTATGAAAATCATGGTTAAAAAAAGAAACTTGGATACCATCTTTCAAGAAATAATAAAAGAAAGGCACTTAGATCTATTAGAAAGAGAGCAAAATAAAGATAGAAAGAATACACCAATCACTTCCTTAAATGAACTCAGAAAGGGTAATTCCTGGGAATGTCATAGGCCAATCCAGAGCTTCTAAATAAAAGGAAAAATATTTTAAACATCCAGAAAGAAATTCAAGTAACAAGGAACTAGTTAGACTTGGACAAGACCTGGAAGCTCCAACTAAAAACCAAAAGAAATCTTGGAATATAATACTACAAAAGATATCGTCTTTCAATAAAGAATAATTGACTTGACAAATTCTCAGTTTCCTCTGCAAAGGGGAAAAAGAATCTTTAATGGAATGAAGGACTTTAAGGCATTTATGTTGAAAGTTAGATTGTGAACTCTCTGAGGTCAAGGACTAATTTTTTGTGTGTCTCTCTTTTCATGTCCCTACTGTTTAGTACAATGTTTGGCACATAGTAGGTACTTAATAAATGCTTGTTGACTATTAACCGAAAAGACCAGAGCTGAGTAGGAACTTTCAAAACAAAAACACTAATCCAAAGAAATCTAGGAAGATAAAGCTAGTTGAGTTTTGAGTACATTTATTTGAAAGGGGCCATATGATATAGTGCTAACATTCTAATGGGTGAAAAGAAAATGTTCCTTCAGAACCTTAATGTACTCAAAGGGCTTTTAGGAAACTCTATAAGAAAAACAGAAGTCTTTGGATTGAACTGATTCTACTCCGAGGGTTTGAAGATGAGAAAGAGAAGGGAAGGTAAAAAGAGGAAGACATAAGAGTAGCAAGGAGGAAGAAGGAAATGGAGTTCACTATTTCTCAAAATAAAGATATGTGAGAAGAATATACAAACATTGAGGAAGAGGAAAATGAGTATCAGAGGAACCTCACTCATCTGAAATAAATAAAGGCTGGCCACACATAATTTGGAATAAAAATATTAGAACTCAGCAGAGAAACATGCTAAGAGGAAGAATAAAAGTGAGGAAGAATAGTGAAAGGTAAAACAAAATTCCTGCTTCTGGAGAGGGAATTAAAGGAGGGGAAAATAAAAGGAAAAGAACATGAATCCAACATGGTGTCTTAGATGGTTTCTTAGACAATTGGGTAATGACTGAGCAAATTGTGGTATATGAATGTAATGGAATAACTTAGGACAAATAAATGCTGAAAAAGATAATTTCAAAGAATCCTGAATAGGATGAAAGTGAGTAGAACCAGGACGACAATTAATACAAGGACAACAAAACTGTAAAGAAAAACAACTTTGAAAGGCTTAAGAATTCTGATCAAAGCAATGATTAATCATGTCTCCAGAGAAACTGATGAAATATGTTAGTTACCTCCTCACAGAAAGGTGAAGGACTCAAGAATAGAGAAATGTATTTTTAGACATGGCTCCTGTGTAGATTCATTCTGCTTATTCCTTATGAGGATTCTCCTCCTCCTCCATCTCCATCTTCTTCTGGAGGTGAGAGCATAGGAAGATCAGTCAGGGAAGAAGACTGAGCAATAGTAATGCCCCAAAAGAGGCCATTGCAACACATTTAAAAACGCACAGAAGAGAACAGACAGAAGTTCAGAAAGCACAGACAAGCAGAATACTTTTGAAAATAACAGAATTTATTATATATAAAAAATAGCATTTTCATATGAAATGGAGATTCATGGTTTTGTGTGGGATCTTCTCTTTGTGCTCTGCTATGTATATGGAATTTTTATGTTTAGGGTCAAAATTTTTTTTTCTAAATAAAAATTACAGAATTAGATTCAACTCCCTCCTTTTACAGGTGTGAAAACTGGGACCCAGAAAGGGAAATTGACTGGCTCACAGTCAGACAACTAGTAACTGTCCCAGTGGTGACCCAGGATTTTTGACTTCTCAGTCCAGTGTTTTTCCCATGGCACCATGCAATGTGTGTATCCAACAAAGCCAAGATCTATCTGGGACAGGCAGAGATGACCTCTAGCAATGGCTCTGTCCCCCCAACACCACTCAAATCAATTCAGTAGAAAGGTCAATGAAATCAGTTATTTGGCTGTATGTAAACCAAAGCAAAGTGAATGGCTAGATTACTGAAAATGGTTAACTCTTAAGAGAATCAGGTTTATGGGGCAGGAGGAAAGTAGCAAAACCATGGAGTCAGAGATATGTCAGAATTGAAAGGGACTTTTGAAATCATGCAGTCCAATCTTCTTCTTTTGCTAAATGAATAAAAGAGGCTTTGAGGAGTGAAGAAACTTGCTTAGGGTCACATAGCTAACAAATAGGAGAATCTCAATTTTTGCCTCAGTTTTCCAACTCTAGCATTTTTTCTCACTGTATCCCCAGTACCATGGAAGAGGAACCACACTCTATCTCTTTATTGATGGAACCACCACTGGTTGGAGGGATGGTGTGTGTGTGTTTGTGGGAGTAATGAAATATAACTGAGATAACAGTCACTGAGGACATTTTGGGACAAGTTAGAATAAATTAAGCCCATTTTTATAATGGAACAGAATTGTTGTGTGTAATGGGTATTTTTGAGGCATACACATAGTTTCTGATTTAATCTTTCAGATGAAAAATCTCACTAATGTGGGTATTTTCACACAGAAGCTCTATTCATATTGCCAGGCACCCTTGGTATATGTGGGACATAGTGAGGGAAACCCTGCTGGGTACCTCTGGATAACCCAAGGAGCCAGAGCTGCACAGAGGATAAGGGTGAAGGGGTGAGTCGTGGGTCAGACAAGAGAGCAGCTCTGCACAAAGGAGGGGTTGGGGGCTTGAGAATGGGAGGGGGTCAGAATTTTCCCACTGAGTCTGGCCATTGCGGAGGGGATGCTGGAGCATTGAGGCCATCCCCAGAGGGGAACCACCTCTCTGGCCTCATAAATCAGCTGCTAAATCTAAATCTACGGCCCCGGGGCACTGGAATGGACTCTTAACCACTTTCAGAGGGACTGCTAGTCCATCAACGCTAGCGTCAAACCTTTTCTCTTTATGATTCATATTTACCCTCTCACCCTCTTTCTGTATTAATCATCCATCTTCATTCTCTGTTTTAGCAGAATTTCCTCCTGACAGGACTGGTGTTTGGGGAGCAGCTGGGAAGGGGGAGGGAGAAAGGGAGGGAAAGGGAAGTTGAGTAGTCTCAGAGCAAAGGCCCGAGGAGCCCCCTGCTGTTGTAGGGTCCGTGGGCTAGAGGAGAAGGAGGAAGGCTCCACAAAAGGGGGCTTAGGGGGCGCAGCTGGCCTTTGTGGCTTTTCTCCCTCACCTTTGCCATGCCCCATCCTCACCCTTCCCAGCCAAGAAGATTCCAGCTAAAGAACTTTCTCAAGAGCTGAGATTCTTATTCTGCTCTCTCTCCTTGCCCCCTACCCCTCATAATGTATCTGTGCATAGATTTCAGGGACTCGATTAACTTGGATGGGAAAAAATTATCTTTATTTTCACTAACATCTGTCTGAAATTTAGCATCTTTTTCAATTATGAATATAGACAGTGTAACATTATTCTGAGGAGTCTAAAAGCTTAAACAGACAGACAAAGGAGTCTTATAAACACAAAAAGGTTAAGGATCCCTGCTTGAGAGTATTTAAAATGTAGGATATAGTAGTTCATGTAGGAGGCAGTGTTGTGTCATGCCATGTCAAGCCCAGGCCCTAATTTTCTTTGTGACCTCCTGTAAAGCACTTTTTTTCTGGGTTTAAGTTTTCTTATTTATAATTAGGAGCATTAGGTGATTTCTAGGGTTTTTCTGGCTCTGATATTCTATATTCCAAGACCATTCCAACTCTTATATCCTGTGATGCATTTTAATGTTATCCCATTTTTATTACTTTTCTTTTCCTCCCTCCCTCTCCCTCCTTCTCAGTCTTTCCTCCTTCCTTCCTTCCTTCCTTCCTTCCTTCCTTCCTTCCTTCCTTCCTTCCTTCCTTCCTTCCTTCCTTCCTTCCTTCCTTCCTTCCTTCCTTCCTTCCTTCCTTCCTTCCTTCCTTCCTTCCTTCCTTCCTTCCTTCCTTCCTTCCTTCCTTCCTTCCTTCCTTCCTTCCTCTCTTTCTTCCTTCCTTCCTCCCTCCCTCCCTCCCTCCCTCCCTCCCTTCCTTCCTTCCTTCCTTCCTTCCTTCCTTCCTTCCTTCCTTCCTTCCTTCCTTCCTTCCTTCCTTCCTCCCTTCCTTCCTCCCTCCCTCCCTCCCTCCCTCCCTTCCTTCCTTCCTTCCTTCCTTCCTTCCTTCCTTCCTTCCTTCCTTCCTTCCTTCCTTCCTTCCTTCCTTCCTTCCTTCCTTCCTTCCTTCCTTCCTTCCTTCCTTCCTCTCTTTCTTCCTTCCTTCCTCCCTCCCTCCCTCCCTCCCTCCCTTCTTTCCTTCCTTCCTTCCTTCCTTCCTTCCTTCCTTCCTTCCTTCCTTCCTTCCTTCCTTCCTTCCTTCCTTCCTTCCTTCCTTCCTTCCTTCCTTCCTTCCTTCCTTCCTTCCTTCCTTCCTTCCTTCCTTCCTTCCTTCCTTCCTGTTTTTTTTAATTGCCCAATAGGGAGGGTAGTAATAGGTTAATCACAACACTTGTTTTTGAAAATAAAGATAATAAACTAAAAATTAAAAACAATAAAAAAGATTCTTCCCAACCTACAAAGAGGATTCTTGTTTCAGTTAATATAGTATCATAGAGAGATGTTTGTCAGCAGTAGCCCAGAAATAAGAGATGTAGAGAGCCTTTATTTACTCTACTTATACATATCTAATACATGTGTCCTGTTTTGTTCTTGGTTGAATTTTTTTTCCTCCCTCAGTTGGGAAAACAAAATTCTTCCTATAAACTTGCCATCTGTAACTTGTGGAAAGAAGAAATGGTAAGAGCTAAAGATAATTTGTGGTGTCCAGTGGAAGGCATTTTCATAAAGACTGAAGGCTGGAGAATTTCATGATGTGTTTGGGTAACAACAACATTTCACTTGTTTTAAAAGGAAGATTCAGCTATCCTATACTCTGTGAACATTATGAAGACTTTTGTCCTCATATTCTTTTAACATTTTTATTGCGGGAAGAAGGAAACAAGCATTTATTAAGCTCCTGTTTATTATGTCAGGCACTGTACTAAGCACTTTATAATTATTATTTCATTTATTTTCACAATGACCTGGGAAAGAGTGCTATTATTATTCACAATTTACAGTTGAGGAAACTGAGGCAAACAAAGTCAGAGATGCTCAAGGTTCCATGCTCCTAAGTGCCTGAGACTGTATTTGAACTCAGATTTTCCAAGTTCCAGGCTTGGCACTCTATCCACCAAAACATCTAGTTGCCTCTTGGAAAGAATCTGCTAAGCAGTGATTCCAGAATCAGGGGAATTTCTACTGTATCGTGTAAAAAACGTCCTAGCCTAGTGGCTCATTGAAACATAAAGATGGCTCTGGGTTCTGGAAGCCTGCACATAGGAAAAGCAGGATCTGGCACATTTTCCCAAGCTGGAGAGGATTTGAGTGCTCTTCTGCTCTCCATATACTGTTAGAGAACAACCCAGAGGCTGCACACCCATAGGTTGATAAGAGAAGACAACTTTGTTGGCCAGGGTGACTCGTGAATCAGATGAAAACATAATGTCTTCCTTGGTCCTAGGTGACTCCCTTCTGCTGCCAAGGAGAAGGCAAGGGAGTGTTAGGAAAGGAGGCAGAGAGGGCTAAAAATTACACCGATTTTAGACTCTAAAAAATTACTTTGACATTAGTTGACATCTTTGATCCATACTTAATGTTGACATTCTATTAGAGAAACTGAAAATTGCATTCGCATTGACAGTCTTTCTAGCCCTGAATCCAGAAGAGAGAAGGAAATTGCAGGTATTGGAAGGATAACTCACAGGCTTTCCTTGGAGAGGTGTGGAGAGGAGTTAGGGCAGCTAGTTTCATCCAACAGCTAAGGCCAACAAGAAACATCCTTTTGTGGGATGCTTGGTTGTCTGATTCACCTTGCAGGGCTCATGATGAACATAGGCAAAGGGACCCCAGTGAAGTGGTTTTAGTTTGTGTCCTAAAAGCTAGACAACCAGGTGGGTGCAGTAGATAGAGTGTTGGACCTAGAGTCAGAAAGACCTGGGTTCAAATCTAGCCTCTGATACTTATAGCTATGTGAACCTGGGCAAGTCACTTGACTTCTGACTTCCTCAAATTCCTCATCTATAAAATGAGGATAATAATAGCACATACCTCCCAGGATTGTGGTGTGGATCAAATAAGATAAAATTTGCAAATCTTTAAGTGCTAGCCATTATAATTATGTGCCAATGTCTTCTGTAGAGGATGAAGAAATAAAAGTCTACAAAGATATAAATAAGGTCCTCCAAATTAAGTCAACATACTGAGACAGCACAGTGCAGTAGAAAGTGTGTTGAATTTGGAGTTGGAGTCTGAGTTCAAATCCAGCTTTACTTCACACACACACACACACACACACACACACACACACACACACACAGGTGAACTGTGTGATCTTAGGAAGATTACTTAATTTTAATAGGTTACATCTTTGGTCACCATTTCTTGAACTCTGCTTTGGGTCCTTCATGACAAATTGAGGGGTTAGGAAGAAGATTCCATTTAGAAAGATGCTTTTTAAGTCAGGAAGATAGGACTCAAAAACTAAGGGGAAGGATTTGATTAAAAGGAATATTTTTTTAAAAGCATAGATATTTATTTTTATATATAACAAATATAATATGTGACAATGATATAATACATGTGATTTGTTATAAATATGCAATAAATTATAATATGCTTATCTAAGAGAATCAAATTCTCACTTTAGCTGTGTTCAGAAATCTATGTCTCATTCTTTTTTATTTTCTCCTCCCTCCCTAAGAAGGCAGGTAATTTGATATAGGTTGTACATATATTATCATATAATACATATTTCCCTGTTCATCATATTGTGAAACAAGAGACCTATTACTTATACTTGAGAAAAATTCATGGAGGGAATAAAATGAAGAATGGTATGTTTCAGTCTACATTCAGAGTATGTTGGTTCCTTTTATAGTGGTAGATATAATATTTTTGTCATGAGTCCCTTGGAATTGTCTTGGATCCTTGCTTTGTTGATAATACATGTTGAAGTCATGGCTATTCTCAGCAATATAATGATCTAGAACAATTCTGAGGTACTTATGACAAAGAATACTATCCACCTCCAGAGAAAGAACTGTTGGAGTCAGAATGAAAATGAAAGCATATGATTTTTTAATTGTTTATTGGGTTTATGTTTGGGGGTTTTGGTTTTATAAGACTATTCACTTACAAAAATGAAAAATGTGGAAATATATTTTGTGTGATAATACATGTATAACCCAGATTGAATTGCTTGCCAGCTCCAGGAGGGGGAGGGAAAGAGGGGAGAAGACAATTTGGATCATATAACTTCAGAAAACTCATGCGCAAATTTGTTATTATGTGTAATTGGTAAAAAACAAAAAATGATAATAGTCAAGTCATTCCTAGTTGGTCACTGTACACTGTTGTTGTTATTGTGTTCAATATTCTCCTGGTTCTGCTTACTTTGTTTTGCATCACTTTATATGAATCTTACCAGGTTCTTTTGTGATAATCTTTTTTCATTTCTTATGGCATAATAATATTTACTATAATCATATACCACAACTTGTTCATTCATTCCCCAATTGATGGACATGCCTTCAGTTTTCAGTTCTTTGCACCACAAAAAGAGCTGCTATAAATATTTTAGAGCATGTAATTTCTTTTTGTTTTTCCTTGATCACCTTGGGAAAGAAATCTAATAGTGGCTTTACTGGATTAAAAGTATCCATAGTTTTATAGTTCTTTGAGAATCATTCCAGATTGCTTTCCAAAGAGGTTTGATCAGTTCACAGGTCCACTAACAATGTATTAGTGTCCCTAATTTTCTACATCCCCTCCAATATTTGCCACTTCCCCCTTATATTGTTTTCACTGATCTGGTAGCTGTGAAATATTTCAGATTGATTTACATTTCTCTAATTACAATTCTCTAATGGGAGCTGGCTTAATGTCATAGGGCATTCTAATAAATTCTAATCAATAAATTGAACCTTTTACAAAATTTGTATTTTTAAAATAAAGTTCAGTTGTTAGTTTAAAACTATCATTTAGTTAAATTTTAGTTTCATTTGTTCAATGAATAAAATTTTATGATTAAGTTCTCAATACACATTAAAGTTTAAACAGTTTCCTGGGTATACACCATAATGGAATGTGTTACATGTGTTTCTGTATGGTTTGCGTAGATATATGATGGATAGGGATAACAACAGCACTACTACTTGGATATGTGATTATTTAACTAGAACACAGAGTGTATGAAGGAGAGTTATGGGAAGTCATGCTGGAGAAGCAAACTGACTGGACCGTGATTATGAAGAGCTGTAAAAGCCATTAAATGGCAGGATTAGTATTCTATCTTTGAGGTAATTGGGAACCACTAGAGCTCCTTGAGCAGGGGAGTGAAAAAAATGAAGTAAGGTGGCATAGTTGTGCCAGATCCAGACTATATTTATAAAGTGGCAACTATCACAGTACTGTCTGAGAAATAGAGTGGTTGGACCCATAGAGTAGATTAGACACTTGATACACAATGACAAATGACCATAGTAATCTAAGATTAGATAAACCCCAAGATCCAAGCTTTTGGAAGAACTCACTGTTTGATTAAAAAACTACTGGGAAAACTGGAAAACAGTAAGGCAGAAACCAGGCATAGATCAACACCTCCAGTCATTTTACCAAGGTAAAATCAAAATGGATACATGATTTAGAAATAAAGGGTGATACCATAAACAAATGAGGGGAGCACAAAACAATTAATTACCTGTCAGATCAGGGAAGAATTTATTTCCAAACAAGACATAGAGAACATTATAAGATATAAGATAGATAATTTTGATTACATTAAACTAAAAAGTTTTTGCACTAACAAGATCAGTGCAACCAAGATTAAAAGGCAAACAACAAACTGGAAAAAATATAAGAAGTGTCTCTGACAAAGGCTTCATTTCTCAAATATATATATATGAATCAAATTTAAAAGAATACAGAGCATTCTTCAATTGAAACATGGTCAAAGGATATGAATAAGCAATCATCAGATGAAGAAATTAAAAGTCTAGTTTTATGAAAAAATGTTTAAATCAATATTAATTAGAGAAATGATCAAAATAGTTCTGAGGTACCACCTCACACCTGTCATACTGGCTAACATGATAAAAAAAGAAAATAACAAATGTTGGGGCGAGGATGTTAAAAAATTGTCCCCCCCCCCAAAATGTGAAAAGATTATTATTGGAGCTGTGAACTGATATAATCATTCTTGAGAACAATCTGGAATCATGCCCAAAGAGCCATAAAACTGTGTATACCCTTTGATCCAGCAATACCACTAGATCTATATCTCAAAGAGATCAAAGACGGGGAAAAGACCTACTTGTACAAAAATATTTATAGCAGCTCTTTTCATGATGGCAAAGAATTGAAAATTGAAGGGATAGCCATCATTTGGGGAATGGCTGAACAATTAGTGATATGTGATTGTAATGGGATATGATTGTACCATAAGAAATGACAAACATCAGATGGATTCACAAGTGAATTCTATCAAACATTTAAAGATCAATTAATTCCAATACTATATTTGGGAAAGTAGGCAGAGAAGGAGCCCTACAAGATTCTTTTTATGACACAAATATAGTACTGTTACTTAAACCAGGAAGAACAAAAACAGAGAAAGAGAAGTATAGGTCAATTTCATTAATGAATAAAGATGCAAACATTTTAAATAAAATACCTGCAAAGAGTTGACAGCAATATGTTATGAGGATCATTCACTATGACCAGGTGAGATTTATACCAGAAGAGCTGTTTTAATATTAGGAAAACCAACTGCATAATTGACCATATCAATAACCAAGCTAACAGAAATCACATGATTATCTCAAAAGATGCAGAAAATGCTTTTGAAAAAATTCAACATCCATTTCTATTAAAAACACTAAAAACCATAGGAATAAATGGGCTATTCCTTCAAACAATAGTGTCTAACTAAAACTATCAGCAAGTATCATCTGCAATGGTGAAAAGTTAAAAGCCTTTCCAATAAAATCAGGAGTGAAGCAAGGATGTCCATTACCACCACTATTTAATATTGTACTAGAAATGATTGCTTAAGCAATAAGAAAAAACAGAAATGGAAGGAATTTAAGTAGGGAATCAGGAAACTAAACTATTGCTCTTTGCAGTTGGTAGGATTGTATACTTAGAGAACCCTAGAGAATCAGCCCTAGAGACACCGTAAATAAAAACTGCTTGAAATGATTAATAACTTTAGCAAAGTTGCAGGATACAAAATAAACCCATACAAATCCCCAACTTTTCTATATATTACCAAGAAAGCCCAGCAGGAAGAGATAGAAAAAGAAATTCTATTTAAAATAAACGTAGACAATATTAAATACCAGGGAATCTACTTATCAAGACAAACACAGGATTGTGTAAACACAATTACAAAACAATTTTCACACAAATTAAGTTAAATCTAAACAATTGGGAAAATATTAATTGCTCATGGGTAGGCCAAGCCAATATAATAAAAATGACAATTTTACCTAAATTAATTTACTTATTCAGTGCCAAACCAATCAAACTGCCATATGATTATTTTATAGAACTAGGAAAAATAACAAAATTCATTTGGAAGAACAAAAGTCAAGAATATCAAGGGAATTAATGGAAAAAATGTGAAGGAAGGTAGCCTAGCAGTACCAGATCTCAAACTAAATTATGAAGCAGTAATTATCAAAATAGTTTGGTACTGGCTAAGAAATACAATGATAGATCAATGGAATAGATTAGATCCACAATATAGAGGGGTAAATGACATTAGCAACCTAGCATTTGATAAATCCAAAGACCCTAGCTTCTGGGATAAGAACTCGGTATTTAACAAAAATTGCTGTGAAAACTGGAAAAAAGTATGGCAAAAATTAGGTATAGACCAATATCTCACACCAAGAAAAGGTTAAAATGGATATATGATTTAGCTATATAGAATGATACCATAAATAAATTAGAGGAACATAGAATAGTTTACCTGGCAGATCTATGAAGAAGGTAAGAATCTATAACCAAATAAGAGATAGAGCATTATAAGACAAAGTGAATAATTTTGATTATATTAAATGAAAAAGCTTTTGTACAAACAAACCCAATGTAACCAAGATTAAAATCTGTAACCAGATAGGGAAAAATTTTTATAACAAATTTCTCTGATAAAGGACTCTTTTCTCAAATTTGTAGAAAACTACGTCAAATTTGCAGGAATATAAGTTATTCCCCAATTGACAAATGGGTAAAGGGACAAATTTTCAGATGAAGAAATCAAAGCTTTCAATAATCCTATGAAAAAACATTCTAAATCACTCGATTAGAATGAAAACAACTCTGAGGTACCACCTCACACCTATCAGATTAGCCATTATGACAGTATAGGCAAGTGATAAATGTTGGAGAGGGTAGCAAAATTGGGATATCAATGCATAATTGGCAGAATTGTGAACTGATCTAACTATTCTGGAGGGCAATTTGGAACTATGCCCTGCCCCAAGGGCCATAACATTGAACATACACTTTGATCATATAATATCACTACTGGGTTTGTATCCCAAAGAGATAATAAAAAAGGGAAAAGGATCTACTTGTACAACATTATTTATAGCAACTCTTTATGGTGACAGGTAAATGGAAATTGAGGGGATGCCCATCAATGGGGAATGACTGACCAAATTGTAGGATATATTGGTGATAAAATACTATTGTGCTATAAGAAATGATAAATGGGATGATCTCAGAAAAAGCTGGAAATATCTATATGAAGTGATGCAGAGTGAAATAACCAGGAGAAAAATGTACATAGTAACAGCAATACTATATGATGAACAACTGTGAAAGACTTAACAACTCTCAGCAGTATAATGATTTGGAACAATCCAGAGGGACTCAACAAATAATGCTATCCACCTCCAAAAAAAGGACTCATGGAGTCAGATGCAGATCAAACATACTATCTTCCACATTAGCTTATTTAATGCTTTTATTTTGGGGTTTTGGTTTTATGAGTATTCTCTTATATCAATGACCAATATGGAAATATGTTTTGCATAATAATACATGTATAATACAGATCAAATTGCTTAAAATCTCCAAGGTGATGGGGAAGGGGAGAAAGGGGGGAAATTTTGATCTCATGATTTTGGAAAATGTATATTGAAAATTGTTATTACATGTAATTGGCAAAATAAACTTTCTTTGAATAAAAAAGCAATAAAAAGACACGAGCAATTATAATCACAAAAAGGTGGAAATACAAATGAAGTGATACAAAGTGAAATGAACAGAACCAAGAGAACATTGTACACAATATTAACAAGAGTGTATGATGATCAATTTGGGAATTACATCTATTATCAAGAAGGTAAGGATCCACGATGTAAAGATGATTTTAGGGAGGTGACTTAAAAATCTAGATCTAATTGGTTACCAAATAAAATACCCAAGTCAGTCTGGAAATTATGGTCATTTAATTAATATAGAGGGAAGGAATTTAGGGAGAAGGAGGGAAGAGGATATAGGATTTCTCCTGCCTGGCCTACACCAGGGGAGTTTAAAATCCCTGCCTCTAGGCCTCTGAAGAAGATTAGAGGCTTCTAAGAGGATAAAGTTGGAAAGTAAAGGAGGAAAACTCAGCCAGAAACTTACCACTGAAATGGACAATAGCTTGTAGCCACGCTAAGATGCTGAAAAGTTCAGCACGCTGCTCTCAGCTAACTCTCCACCGCCAATAAGGTTTTTCCACCAATAAGGAATTTTGGAGATAGCAAGGGAGCCAAATATATAGACCTTTCACCCTTGTGTCTCCTCCTCTAAATGCTTATTCCTAGTTCTCATCTTCTTTTGATTAGATTATATCTTTAGAGTTACTTAACTCTTCTTTGTTAAGTTTACCTTTTGTGAGTTACTTGACCTTTTTGTGATTAATTTAACCTTTATAGTTACTTAACACCTTTTTGTATTAAGATCTAAAAATAGACTTAGCTTAAAGTTCTAGCTTCACTATAAGGTGAAAACTAAGTACTTTCATTGTTCAGTCAGGAGATTACAACTTTATCTAAGTAGGGTAGAGTAATTCTAAAGTTCACAAGGACAACTCTAAGAGACTCATGAGGAAAAAAGGTTACCCAATGCCAAAGAAGGAACTGATGGGATCTGAGGGCAGACTAAAGCAAACCATTCTTCACTTTATTTCATCCACGAATTTTTCTTTAGTATAAGTGAAATGTCTTTTGTTTTGCAACACAATGAACAAGGAAATATATATTATATGACAAGATATGTACAATCTATATCATATTACTTGCCTTCTTGGGGAGGATTAGGAGAGAACCTGGATTGCAAAATGTCAGAAAACATTATTAAAATTGTATTGACATGTAATCTGAAAAAAACTTAAAAATGTAATCACATAGAGGCAACCTTTCATTATTTTAATCATGGTTTGGGGCTATAGTTAGTTTTGTCTGAGAACATGGAGCACAATAAAACAAGACACAATAGAAATCAGCAAGAAAGAAAAATGAAAAGAAAAATATCATGAATCCTCAATAAGAACTTGCCCCTAATGGGAAGACAGTTGATCAATGACTAAACCATCACATATATCATGTCTGATTGTTCCATAAATACAACCAAGAGTTATTTTGATTATTTGCCATCTATCAGGTCTGTAAATAACAGTCAGTGATGGGAAGGTCCTGGCTCATGTGCATCACTCTTTATTAAGGTACATCAAGGATGAGCTGTAGATGGGAGGAACGTTATTTATGACTACAGGCTTAGAACTGGAAATTTCCTCTAAGAACCAAGAAGCTATAACAGAAGGCATTTGGACACAGGAAGATATGACTTTTTCCTGGCTGTATTAAGACTACATCTTTTCCCTGGGATCTCACAGATGTTTAGAACTGGAATCTGCAAGAATGTAAGTGAGAAATATCTCATCTAGGGTAAAGTGGTTTTTAATTTGGGGGTGGGGGGATGAGAGAGGAGGGTAATAGCCCAATTTTCAATACAATTTAGAGGCAGTTCCCCAATCCCTAGAGAGTGTGACCCTTGGCTGCCCACCCCTGTCCCACCAAAGAGCTGTGTGGGAAAGTAGACCCTGAGAGAAGGGCAAAGTGAAGGTGGAACCAGGAAGAGTAGTGACCTGGAGCTGGCATGGTCTGGTAGATACTTCAAAGTGAGGTCCTGGAACATTGAGAGGAAGTATGCTCCTTCTCATGTCAGTTCCCTGAGGGGAAAAGCATCTTTTTCCCTGCATTACTTGTGGCTTTGCTCATTTGGTACTAGTTAGCACTATCAAAAATTGGCAATGTGGAGAAGGAGGCAAACGTTGACTAACCACATTGATGATCTCTAAGTTCTCCTCCAACTCTGACTTACTGAGATTTTTGACCCAACTGGACTTTGAGGGGACAGTCAGGGTGAGGCTCATAGTTCTGTTGCCCAACCCTATACTTCTCAGCTTTGCGTCATCTGCAAATTTGACAAGTAGGATCTATGCTTTCATTCATTTGCTCATTCCACAAATCTCTATTAAGTGGCAAATGTGTGCAACTGACTAGTATGTTGCTGTTCTGTCATTTCAATTGTGTCCAATTTGTGACCCTGTTTGGGATTTTCTTGGCAAAAAAAAATGCCACTAGTTCATTTTGCAGTTAAGGAAACTGAGACAAACAGAGTTAAGTGACTTTCCCAGGGTCACATAACTAGTGTTTGAGGTCTGGTACTCTGTCCATTGCACCACCTAGCTGTCCTACAGACTAGTATACTCCTCTCATATTATACTAACAAGGTGCTGGCAGGAGGAGGAAGTTCAAATCCATCTGGAGCTGAGAGGGATGAGATAAGAAATAAGGTAACTATAATACACATTATTAACATGGTAAGTGACTTAGAGAGGTGCAAAAGGAAGTGCAATGAGTAATGTAATGTTTGTGAACTTGTAGGATTTGTACATCAGTGATAAAAATGCTGTACAGAAGATTGTGAAGCCTGCCAAATAGAACACACACACACATACATACACCTATCCAGCATTTATTTGGCACTTTAAGTTTTGCAAAACAATTTACAAACATTACCTCATTTCATCTCATTTTATCCTCCCAACAATCATATGAGGTAGGTTCTATTATCCCTATTCTACATATCAGGAAACTGAGGTTGGCAGATGCTGTGTTCAGGGTTTCACAGAAAGTAAGTTTCTGAGAACATGAGGGACCTCCTTCTAGATTGACATCAATTCCTTTCTCTTAACTCTTGGGGTCAGGGTATTCTATGAGTTCATAACAGCCCTCCCCCCCTCCTTAACTATACCATCAAGCAGCTCATCTTCCCACAATGCCTCCAAGGATAGCATGGGAAATATTAGTGGATAGTTGGCTGAAATCAAGGCATGCTTTGTCTATAGCTTTTTTTCCTTCCTGTTTTAGTGTCCTGGTAAGGGAATTTCGTGAGTCCTGTAGATTTGTTTGAGCAGTTCTTCGTCTTTATAATATTAGTCCAATGTGAGTGTAAGGACCAGAGACTGGTGTGAAGCTAGGAGTTGTCATCCAGGAGACTTCCTAGTCACCCCCCCTTGGGTTCCTGCTGTTTTGGATATAAACTTGAACATGTAAAGTCCTTAATGTATCCTTGGCTCTGGGCATTTTCTCAAGCATGTCCTCATGCCTAGAACACTTCCTTTCTCTCTTCTCCTCACTGACTAATGACCTCCCCTGTTTCCTTAAAGTCCCAACTTAAATCCCACCTTCCACAGGAAACCTTCCTGAACTTCTCTTAATTCTAGTGCTTTCTCTCTTTTAATTATTTCCTATTTATCCTGTACATAGCTTGATTTGTATATGTTTGTTTGCTTATTGTCTCCCTGACTAGATTGTAAGTTCCTTGAGGGCAGGGACTTTCTTTTACCTTTTTTTTATACTCCTGGTATTTAGCACAGTTTATGGCACATAGTAGGTGTTTAATAAATGTTTATTCAGTTGAATTGTGGGTAGCAGAAAAGAAATTAGAACATAGAGATTGAAGAGATGAGAGAGAAAGAAAGAGTGAGGGAAAGAGGGGAAGCAGAGAGAAGGGATGAGAGAAAGGATAGGGATGAGACAGAGAATAATTGATGAAATAAATTCCCAAAGAATGGGATAAAGGGCACAAATACAAGGTTAATTTTAGGAAGGAAGAAGGTTCTCTTATCCTCTGAATAGGGAGCTAATGAGTAGAGGATGAAAGAAGATGAAGGTGTGGACAAGTGGGACCTAGTAAGGTGATTGACCTTAGTCTCAGTAAAGAAGGAGGGGGGTTACTTACTGGGAGAAAGAGTTTTGGGGTGTCCACTTTATCAGGGCTGAGGAATCAGGAGACCATTTGGAATAGTCTGTGAGGAGCCTCAGTAAGGAGGGAAACAAAAGTGAATGAAAAAATTGCTCTGAGCCATGAGAGACCAGTTGAAATGAAGTACCATGAATTCAAAATCCAGTGGTCTGGTGGGTGACCCAGGCTTAAGAATTAGCAAGGCAGGAACAAAATTCAAAGCCATAAAAAAGAGATTTACTAAAATGGCTAACAATAAAGTCAAGATGGTAAAGGAAAGATATATTTATCACACACATACAGGCTTGTGTCTATTGTTGTTCAGTCCTGACTGACTCTTGGTGGACCCTATTTGGGGTTTTCTTGGCATGGATCCCAAAGTCCTTTGCCATTTCCTCCTCCATCTTATTTTACAGATGGGGAAACTGAGGCTAACAGGGTTAAGTAATTTGCCACAGCTAGTGGCTGAGGCCATATTTGAACTCTGGTCTTCCTGATTCCAGGCTCAATGCTAGTTGCTTTGCCATATAACTACACATACATGTGTGTGTCTACACACATCTCTAGGTTCATGTAGGCAAACACATACATGTAATACACATGTATACGCACACACAAATATGTATACACACGTGTGCATATATACACATACATGTACACACATGCACACACATATATAATTTGTCTGTGTGCCTGTTGCTTCCCTGCTATGTTTCTGGAGGGTAAGGACTGGTTGAATTTTGCCTTTGTATCCCCATCCCTTGGCTTAGTGCCCACAGAAATGAATTCTTGCTGAATTGAGTTGGAAACTTTGGCTATGAGAATATTGAGGCCCCTCAGGGTGAGGGACTGGGGGGAGAGGAAGAATATAAACTGGGTGCGGAGTCTGCTCTGGCACGGCAGGCAGGCCCTGAGGCTGGCACAGTCCTGGCACCCCTTAGATGGCCCCTCCTGGAGGCACCCCACTCCTCTCTTGTGAGGCATTTGACAAGAGCTGCTTGTAGCAGCTCTTAATTCCGCTCCCACAGGTGAGGACCTGGAGTCCGTCTCTGGAGCACTGATTAGCTTGTCTCTGACCATTCAGCAGGGATGGGATTCCCTGATGTGAAACGCCTAAAGCGTAGAATCAGTGAAGCACGCCATGTGCAGACCGCTTTGTTTTATACACGGGGACTCTGGGACCAAGCCAGCCACTGTTCCCAGGCCTAGTACACACAGCTCTTCAGAGCCTTTGAACCCAGGGATCAAGAGGGCAGCTGAGGGGTACACCTTTCCCACAAAGGTGGCCTTGGGGAAGCTGCCCTGGAGAGATTTTTGAGGCCAAGTGAAATGAAGGTATTCCATAGGTAGGGGCTAATTTTATGGTTTATGAAATGCTTTTCTTAATTTTTTTTTCAACTGATCTTAATGATAATTTTTTTAGGTCAATGCCGTCACCCCCATTTTACAGATGCAGAAACTGAGGCTCAGAGCAGAGTGGTACAGTGCAGACAATCCTGGTTCTAGAGTCAGAGGACCTGGGTTCAAATTCTATTTCTGATATTTCATTCCTGTATAGCTTTGGGGGAGTCACTTAATCTTACTTGTTAACCCTGCCTTTGTTTCCTCATCTATAAAGGGAAGGCGTTGGATTAGCTATCTTCTAAGGACTGTCCCAACACTTTGAAGTATGATCGTTTGACTTGCCCACGATCATGCTGCTAAGTCTGAAGTGGAACTCCAAGTCAAGTATTCCCTTATCCATGGTTTTAGCTGTTCATGGTAGGTCTTGGAAAGTAGCAGGTCTGGGGGGAGACTGGGAGCTGGCTGTTCCCAGTCTAACCGCTGGGGCAGCTGGGTTTAAGATGCCTCAGAGGGCACAATCAGTAAATTGCACAGGCAACCTTGCCTAGTGTAAGGATTAAGTTTGGGCTTTGGATCCAACATTCCTCTCTACCATTTTCTATTTATTGACCTTGGATAAGTCACAGCTTCTCTGGGACCCATTTTTTTTTCATCACTATAACAAATGACCACCAGCAGATTAGATGATCATTAAGGTCTCTTCCAGGGCTAAATCTTAAAATCTTGGGCTTTGGCTCTATATAGGGCAGCCCCAGTCTCTTCTGTGTCCCCCTCTTCTCCTCTTCTCTCCCCTAGGTCCCTCCCTGGAGGCAAATGACTACATGTGTTATTTCCAGGTTTCTCCCAGGAAGAGGCAGAGAAGGAGGTGGAGAGGGAGGGAGGAAGCCGGGGAGAAGCTTATCCAGGCTCATCCGGAGCATGTACCTGGACATCTGGCTCTCTCGGATGCCTTCATTTTAAAGCCATCCATCAGTCACCGGGCAAGGCAGGCAGGCCCAAAATGCAGTGCTGGCACCTGGGACTGCTCAGCTGTAACCAGCGCCTCTTCCCTCAGAGTCCCAG
This sequence comes from Monodelphis domestica, assembly GCF_027887165.1. Lineage (NCBI taxonomy): Eukaryota > Metazoa > Chordata > Mammalia > Didelphimorphia > Didelphidae > Monodelphis > Monodelphis domestica. The sequence goes on along the minus strand of NC_077227.1, from coordinate 403,773,199 downwards.
CCTAAGCTTTCCCTTGGGGGACCCCTCCTCCTTTATCAGTCCAATCTTGCCACTTCTTCTGGCAGCCTGGGGGGGGCTTTCAGTGGCATGTTCTGGCCCCTCACTGGCCCAGCTGACCTTCCTCCTAGTACTTGATTTAGCGTCTGGGATCATGGGGGAGCCGGGGGAGTCGGCGGGATTTTCACAGAGACGTATCTGTTAGCCTGAATCTCCTCTCAAAACAGGCCTGTGTGATGGGCTTTTGGGGGTTGAGGAAAGGGAAGATTATTGACATATTGATCAAATGAGATTATGGAGGTGAAAGCTGCTTTGTAAACTATGAAGGGCTCCACACACGGGAAGAATTCTTATCATCACCACCCTCTTCCTCAGTTATGATAAAGACCCTCCTGAGTCTCTCCCAGGCTCTGGGGAAGATTTCCAAGTCAATAGCCAGCCAGTGAGCAAACCCCGGGGGAAAGTTGGCTTGGTTGAGGCTTGGAGGCTGTCTGTTGTAAAGTATTGTACACCCATATAATCAGCCAGTCCCCAGGACCTGCCTTGACCATTAGGGAGGCCAGAGAACTCACATCTTTCCTCCTGATGGCCCGTGTTCTCCCTCATCTTCCTTATTTTACTCTGATTCTTTAATCAGCATTTCTGTTTTGGTCATAGCAGCTGTACCAGGGTTGAAATCTTTGTTAATGGAGCCAATACCTATCCTGATAGAATTATAAAAATGCTAAGCAATGATAAAAAATATCTAGCATTTTCATAGCTTTAAAGTTGGCAAAGTTCTCTACATAAGTCCACTTACTGGATCCTCACAAGAATGTTGGGTCAAAGGAATTCATTATTATCCCCATTTTACAGATGAGAAAACTGAGGCAGGCAGAGGTTGGGACTTGCCTTGGGCCACACAGTTAGTAAACGTGTGAAGTAGAATTTGAGTACAGATCTTTCTGACTCCAGAGCCACTATGGGACCTCGTTAATAACAGAAGAGCTCCTCTAAGGAATAGAAATAACGATAACTCTGTCAAGTCTTGGATCACACCCATCCTTTACTGCTTTTGCTTTTACAGGTGTGCTACTGAATGAAATTCTTCTGACTGGGTCCACCACAGATTTATGTTGCAGAACCTCAACTGGACCCTCACAGCTGCTAGACCCTCCTACTCTATATATACTTCCCTCATCTCCTCACTATTCCACTCTGCAGCAGCAGCAGTTCCAAAACTTTCCATCCCTTCTCATATCTCCCAGGGCTTCCTCTTTCACCACTCTCTCAGCTGAGAACCTTGCCTCACATTTTATAGGACAAATTGAGGCTATTTACTGTGAGCTTCCTCTTTCTTCCCATCTTCTGTCGCTTGGATGCCTTTGGCTGCTCTCTCCTCCTTCACCCTTGCCTCACACGAGGAGTTGGCCCTATTTCTTCCCAAGGCCAACCCTTCTTGTCCAAATGATGGCTCTTCCGTTTATTTTCAATCTCTTCTTGTCTACTTGTTCATTCCCTACTACCTACAAACATGGCCATGTCTCCCCTGTCCTGAAACACTCTTGCTTGATCCCTCCATCTCTGCTAACTCTGGCCATTGTCCTTATCTTCCTCTAGAAGGTACATCCATTGTACCTTCTAGAATCTGCCTACCATTGGTTAAAACACAATTCTTTCACATTGGACATTTGCTTTCTCCTTGGCAATTGATTTTGTAAATAATTTGTACTTTATTTTCTATTGTTCTTCCCAGTGGAATTTCAACTTCTTAGGTAGAGACACCCTTTTGTTTTTGCCTCTATATTCCCAATGTCTAGCGCAGTGCCTAGCATACAGCACTGAATGGAGTTCTCCTCCTCCTCCTCACTGTGTTGGCCATAAAGGGTGAGATTTTTAGTTATAGCAGATAAGGAAGCCCTCTACCGTGGGGCTGAGGTTTATGTTGATGGAGGCGGCACTCCTTCAGAGATTAATAAGAATGATTCCTTCAAGGATTAATGCTAATAATGATGAGGTTGGTGATATGACTAAGGAGCATTACTGCAAAGTACCATATTAATTGATGGAGGAGGGGGATGTGTATTGGGCTCTGACAATGATCCTGATTTGCCTGGTGGGGACATTGGGGTGGAGGAAAGGGAAGTAAGTGGATTTTATTGTTGCTGCTGCTATGATTGCCCATTACCAATCCCCAGAGCCTCTGGTTCACCAATAACAGCCTCTGATTTAATCAGAATTCAGCATTCAAAACAGTTGCAAATAGAAAGACAAATAATGCTATTTCAGGGGATTATTATTTATTTATAAATCTATTTATAATCTACATTTTGCATGTTAATCAAATCCTTCTGTGTGTCAATTCTTTATTAGGAACCTATTTTTATTTTGGATTCTTTTGCCCCTAGATAATGTGTAAGAAATTAGATTAGGGACAGATTTATAAATAAATGATAAACTGCTGCCTTGGTTAGCTGTGCCTTCAGAGGCTCTGGTAATACATCGGAATCTAGGGATCCTTGCTTTTGAGAAGGGAATCAGAGGGGCTAGGCTTTAAGCTAGAAAACTGACTGTATGTAGTTCTGGGGGCTGAGGAGAAGTTGGTATCAAGGGAATGAGGGGTGGGGTGGCATCATGGGCTTTAGAGCTTGAAGGAACCTCAGATGTTACTTAGTCTAAACCCTCCATTTTGCAGAAGAGGAAATTGAAAACTAGAGTAGGGAAATGACTTAGCCAGTATCTCACAGCTGAATCAGAAACAACAAAACTTGGGAGATTCCAACCCAAGCCCCTAACTTCAAGCTCAGGTTATTCTCTTTACATCATTCGGTCTCTCTAGCAGGGATAGTGGAGAGACGATTAGCTAAGAGAGGGAGGACAGTCATGACGACTGGTGAGGAGAAGGGATAGGTGACAGACTGCTTTCCTCAGTAAGACCTGAATTGCTTTTTCTGTTGCCTGGAATGGATTTATCCCCTTTCCCCCTTCTATCTGTTAAAACTTTTCTGTCCTATAAAAATTGCTTCAGGTTCCACCTCGTCTTGCTCTCCTTATAATACAGAGGAAAACAATGCTCGATTTGGGTTCAAAGGATCTGGTTCAAATGTTGCTTCTGCCACTTCCTATATGACCCTGGGCAAATAATTTCCTTCACTAGGTCTCACTTTCTTCAACTATAAGTGAAAGAGTTTGGGTTAGAATCTCTGAGGTCTAAATATATGAGTTTATGATCTCTCTTCAGATTTCTTGTGGAGCTTTGCTTGGATCTCCACTTTGCTATTCCCCCTTTAGTGACACAGAAGTAATAACACTCGAAGTTCTCCATGTCATTTATTCAGCACCTACTATGTACCTGGCATAGGTGGGCATGGACAGTTAGGTGATGTGCCGGGGAGAGTGCTGGGCCTGAGTCAGGAAGACTCATCTTCCGCAGCTCAAATTTGGCCTCAGACACTAAACTAGCGCTAAGACTCTGGGTAAGTCACCTAACTCTGCTGGCCTCTGTTTCCTCATCTGTAATTTGAGATGGAGAAGGAAATGGCAAACCAATGTAGGATCTTTGCCAAGAAAACCCCAGATGGGGTCACAAAGAATTGGACATGACAGAAAAATGACTGAACAAAAAGAACAGTGACAAAGTGAGAGGGTCCCTGGCTTTAGGAGCTTATGTTCGAATATAACAGTACTTGTGGGGTTTTTATGATGATCAAATGTACATCAAGAACTTGGTCAACTTTAGAGTCTTTTTATAAATAATAATAATAATAGCTAGCATTTAAATAGTACTTTCAGGTTTGTAAAATACTGTATATATGTTACCTCATGTGAGCCTCACAACAAATCTGGGAGTTAGGTCCCACTATTATTCTCATTTTACAATTGAGAAAATTGAGAGAGGTTAAATGACTTGCCTAGGGTCACACAGTCAGTAAATGTCTGAGATTTGGACTCAGAATGAGATGCAGATCTTAGGTAGCATAGAGCTGTATAGAGCTGTAGACCGGAGCCAGGAAGATCTGAGTTCACATCTAACTTTAGACACTAGTTTTGTGACTGTGGACACGTAATTTAACCTCTATAAGCCTCAGTTTCCTCATTTAAAAATGGGGATAGTAAGTACTAGCACCTAGCTTCCAGGGTTGTTGTGAGGATCAAATGAGAGAATATTGATACAGTGCTTTTCAAACTGAAAGAACTATATATCTGTTAGTGATAGGTAGCATTTATGTGGTTCTTAGTATATAGCAGTGCTAAGTGCTTTATAAGTATTATTACATTCTCTTGTAGGAAGTGGTACTCGAACCAAGCCTGTTTTAAAAAACCAGCATCTTCTATCTGAGGAGCAAGGGCTTGGCAACTGGGTCTCAGTGACCTTCATCCAGGGTCACCGAGCTAGGAAGTGCCTGAAGCCATATTTGAACCCAGGACCTCCCATCTCCAGACATGGCTCTCTATCCATTGAATCACTGTTGCACCAAGACTTGAAAGCAGCTAGAATGGCTAAGAGGTGGAGGAGAACAGGCTGCATTTCTGTAATGGAGGAAGGATCTGGAGATAGTGCAAGTCCATCTAGAATGTAGAATGTGTGATCAGCTTTCAGATTCAAAGAGAGGAAGATTTGTTGTTGCTTTCAAAAATCTCTTAGAAGGTTGAAAAGGAGAGCAACGACTGACTGACTGACTGAATGAATGAATGAATGAAAAAGCATTTATTAAGCACTTGCTCTGTGCAAAACCCTAGGGATACGAATGCATATTCTAGTGGGGAAGATGACAAGTCTTCCAGAAGTCAGAAGGAAAGGTCTCATGGTCCTTTGGGTACAGAAATGAAGCAGATGATAATGCTTCATCTTTACTTTTATTTTTCTTGTCTTCTTTTCTGTTGTCTTCTTTTCTCTTCCCAGGTCTCTTTATGTTGTCTAGGCTGTAAATACATTGCCATTTCCACTGATCATATCATATTAGATTAGTTTCTGATACTAATCCCATTGACAGTGCCTAGACTTTGGGAACAAGATCTTTCTCTTCCAATTCTTGAGGCACTGGGATTGCAGCACCCAGAGAAGTATTTCCCAGGGTGAAAACCTCTCTAAGGGTGTTGCTTTCCAGAATGATGACTGAAGGAGATGGGTTGGAAGTAAGACCATTGGTCTGGGTGGGTGACTGGCATAATCAGGGTTCTTGGGCTTATATGCTCCTCCATGGCTGATGGTGTCAAAGAAGACGGGCCCCTTCTTCCCAGGGATTTTTCTCCAGAGTGAGAGTTGTGGGACCAGGACTGAAAAGCATAGATATCCTTAAATCTGTTGGGTTTGGAACTCCACACTAGCTCCATGGGGATCCAAGAGGACAATGTTTGAGATAGTGCTTGGTAAATACTGCCTCCTATGCCTCCTTTTGGGTGCCTTGCTGCTTTGGCAAAAAGAAAATCTCCTTATGTAGAATAGGATAAACAAGATTTAGTAACTGATTAGATATAGAGGTGGTAATGGGAGGATGGACAGGCAAAAGAAATAGAGTTCACTCTTCCTCTGGTCTGGTGGTTAGGGACTGGGGCTGTGTATGCACACAATTAAAATATTTGTTTTTTGCCTTAACCCTAAGAAACTTCACATGTAATGCCTCTGAACTCAGAGATAGAGAAAAGTCTCCCAGGTGGTTTCTCGAAAGCCATATCTCTATAAGCCCTATTCTCTGGCACCTCCAAATTCTCTCCTATCTGCTGGTTGACTATTTCCTGTGGGAGTCTCTGAGCCAAGAAGAGATGTGCTACTTGAATTTATACTGTGTCGGTTGTGATAAGGGAAGCAGGACAGGAAATGCCAGTCTGCTAAGTCCCAGGGAAAGGTAGCATGTGAAGGAGAAATTTCTATGTATTGAATCTTGAATGGGCCTAGTGTTACATTAGGAGACAAAAAAAATTATACATATAATAGAAATGCTATATTTTAAATATAATAATAAATTATTTATTTTATTTTAAAGTTTTAAAATTAAAATTTAATTACTTTTAAATAAAATAAAATTACTTTTAAAACATCATTATTTTAAATTATATAAAAGAGCATTTACATTAAATATATAAATATATAATAGTACATAGTATATCATAAGAAAGTAATAAATGATATTTATATTAAATATATATTAAATATATATTTTCTATAAGGCACCAAAAACCTTAAGTCAGACACTTCTTGAAGAACTATCACCTACTCTCTACCTTGTGCCTTAGGATAAACCACGGAACTTCCCTAGTCCTCACTTGTCTCATTTCTAAAATGAAGAAATTGCAATAGAGGAACTCAATCAAGGAGCATTTATTTATTAAGCTCTAACCATTTGCCAGGCACTCAAGATACATCCAACTCTAAATCTATGACCCCATGATCATTGAACAGGCGAGTCTTTAATTCATAAAGAAATTGCTAAAAACATCATCATTTCCTGGAATCTGTGTATTAGAAATGGCTCTGAAGCCGGAGTCCAAGGTTCTGGGTTCAAATTCTCTCTCCAGTATACCTCCTGACCTAGTTTCCTCAGTTGCCTTGGCAAGGTTCCCAGGGGGAAAGTGCTTAGAGCTATGTCTAAACGTGAGCTCTGATGCCTCCTCTCTTCCTCGGAAGAGGAATATGAACGGGTTCCTCCGCCGTTTCTGTGAGTCACACCCAGAACCAGCACTTTCTTTACATCGGGAACGCAGAGCAAATGGAAAGCGCCCCATGGGCTGCCTGCTGTTGGCTGCCAGCCGCTCCTGATGACTTCAGCTAATTTCCCCAGTCTGGAAACATTGTTGACAGTGTGATTTCTGAAATGTGAAAGGCGCTATCTCGTCGGCAATCTGCATCTCGTCTGTCAGGGTTTTGGCTGCTGCCACGTTGCTCCCTCCCCTTGCAGCAACTCTCGCTGCTCCGTCATCATCTCCCACAACTAATTACTCCAAACTGACAAGAAGAGCTTTTTCTTCCTTTTTTTTTCCTTGAAATTTGTCAATTAAAAAAATACAGAAAAACTCTGAACTTTCTTGCTGATGTCTCTTCCAAGTCGGTTGTGCAGTTGCGCTTCTAACGTGCCCTTTCGAACTTGGCCGAGCTGGTGTTAGCGGTGGGAGGCTGCCAGGTGAGGGTGGCAAGGATGGCCAGAGCTAAACCGAGGCTAGGGGACTCTGGTTGGAAACCGGGAAGTCAGGAAGCACCGGGTGATTTCTTTGTTTGTTTTCTCATTTTTCCTGTCAGTGCCTCGGTCCTCTTTTTTTTACCAGCGGGGCCCCCTATCCAAATACCTGTGTCCAACTTCTGTAGGGTCAAAGTTTTAGCTGGCTGCCCCATAATGCTGATTTTATTGCTGTTTGGTTGTTAAGTCACTTGCAACTACCTCTGATTGGGATTTTATTGGCAGAGATACTTGAATGGTTTGCCATTTACAGATGAGGAAACCGAGAATAACAGGGTTAAGTGACTTGCCCAGGGTCATACAGCTAGTGTCTGAAGCTGGATTTGAGTTCAGGAAGATGGATTTTCCTGACTCTAGGACTGACAGTCTATCCACTGTGCCACTTAGTTGCCCAAATCCGGATGAAGAATAACAGTGAACTGACAAATAGTTCCTGTCTGACATTTCTTCTCCTTTTGCCCAAACCAAAGGGAAATGACTTGCCTTTTTGTTTCTTTTTAAAAGTTTTATATTTATCGTTATTTGTTTTTACATCACATTTATTTCTTTTTAAAACAAATTTGTATTTTGTATGATCAGTCACCAAATCTATCCCTTCTACACATTGAGAAGGCAAGAAATGCAATGCACATTATACATATTAAGTCATGCAAAATATATTTTCATATTAGTCACAGAGTGGGGGAAAATGATAAAAATAAAAATCATATGCTTCAATCTGCACCCAGACTCTCTGAAAGTGTGTATCACTTTATTTCCAAATACATCCTTCTCCTCTCTAGAGAATCATCCCTTATAACAAAAATTAAGAAAAGCAGTTCATTAAAATAAAAAAATGTACCACTCATATCTGCCTATAAATGCAATATTCTGTACTCTACATGGGGCTAAGTGGTGCAGTGGATAGATATCACTGTGCCTGGAGATAGGAAGACCTGAGCTCAAATTTGGACCCCAGTTAGCTGTGGGACCTAAGGACCTTGGGCAAGTCACTTAATCTCTCTTTGCCTCAATTCTTTAGTTGTAAAATAGGGATAAAAATAACACCTGCTTTTCAGGATTTTTGGTGAGGATCAAATGGGACTGTAATTGTAATATGCTTCAGGAGAATAGCACATAGAAGATGCTTAAAATATTTGTTTCCTTTGTTCCTTTCATAATCATCTCTTGAAAATTATTTAACTTACATGCCATAAGGAAGGAGGTTGTTGGGTTCTGTTTAGCAGCAAATTGATCAAATGGTCCTCTAAGACTAAGTCCATTAACTTTTGCAGAACTAAGAACAAGGCTAAGCACTTGTGGGGGTACTGGAGGAACCTTCAATACCAGATGAATTAATTAGGAGCAGTCCTATTATTTCTATCGCTAAATGAATTCATAATGTTGGGAAATTTGAAATAAAGTATTAGCAAAAAATAGTAATTGGTACCTCGTTAAATGATCTTTAGGCACAACTTAATGACACTTGAGCATCTGTGGAAATATTGAAGAAATTTCTGTCAGGGAGACATAGAGGAATTAATTCCCTTTTTCCTTTGGAACATTTACACTTGTGTCTGGAGTTTAGGCAGAGAGGCAATCAGGGATCCTATCCCTGCTCTCAGGAGCTGGATCATAACTCATAAATTGGTATTGCTTTAGGACTTATAAATTATTTTCCTCCCAATAGTCTTCTGTGAGGTAGGTAGTGTAATCATTATTATCTTCACTAAAAAAAAAAAAAACAAAAACAGAAACAAACAAACCTTACTGTCTGTCCTAGATTTGATATCAAGTACAAGACACAAGAGCAGTAAGGGTTAGGCAGTGGGGTTGTGACTTGCCCAGGATCACACAGCCAGGAGTATCTGAGGACAGATTTGAACCTAGATTCTCTCATCTATAGGCCTGGTTCTCTATCCATTGAGATACCCTATTATCTTTGTTTTGCAGATGAGAAAAATAGGACTTAAAAAGGTTAAGGGAATTGTTTATGGTCACACAATAACTCTTTAATCCAAAATTTGAATCCAGATTACTGGAGTTAAAAGTCATCAATTTGCCGTAATTCCCATGAGAACATAAAAATTCTATAAACTTGGCCATGTTCTCTTTATAAGAGAGGATGGAAATGACTTTCCTTGGTGAGCTGGAGGTGCCGTGGGTGGCTTCCTTGGGAGATGCCATCAGATTTTACGTGAATCCCAGATTAAGAACTGGAACTGGAAATTCTGGAGTCCCAGAAAAGAACTGGACGACTGAGGTTGTATATTCCAACTATCTCACTTTCCAGAACTTAAGTGACTTGCTCAAGGTCCCACAGACTTTAAATAGCAGAACTGGGGATTTGAACACAAATCCAGTGACTTTAAATCTAATGTTTCTTCTACTATACTATTATGCCACTCTGTGGTTCTTTCTTTTACCTTTCCCTGGTTATCTGCTTGGGAAAATAGAATTAAGGATGATTGGGGGCAGGTAGGTGGCTCAGTGGATTGAGAGTCAGGTCAAGAGATCCTGGCACAGTATAGTGACATTCAGTAATTCTCTAGGTCTTTGTTTCCTATCTGCAAAATGGGGATAGTAACCTCTGTCCTGTCTCCCTCATAAGGCTGCAGTGAGCTCTTTCCCATTGGTTCTAAATTTGTCAATCATAGTCCACTTTGTCACCTAATTGCCTCAAAGATTATTTACTTCTCCTTCTCCTCTACTACCAATACCAATGCTGATAATAAAAAATAATGCAAAAATGATGATAATAGCAAGCATTTATATAGTTAAGTGAATTGTCTAAAGTATCTAGTGTCATGAGACTGGATTTGAACTCGTGTCTTCCTAACTCCAGGGCTTGTCATCTAACTGCCTGAGTGAAGCAATCCTTACTTACAAGGAGCTGATATTCTAATGATGGAGACAATAAGTACATAAAAATATATCCAGAAAAATATAAATTGAATAAATACTAAACAGTTAAGCCCAAGAAAAGTTGAGAGAGAGGAGATACTTGAGGAGTCAGTAGAGGCTTCATGAAGATGGGGCCAGGGAGTCAGGCAGACTACTCTATCCATTGATACCTAAGGTAGATGGTTTGATTACAGGATGGAAACCATTTGCTTTCTGTTATAGTAGGAGATTTGACTACATGTTTTCTTTAGTGGATCCACATATTGTCTAATTTCAAGTCTCTTCGTGTTCAATGAACTCTGTGCTATGGCATAAAGAGCTCTGGGTTTGGGACTAAAGAAGATAGGTTCAAATTCTGATGCTTGATTACAAGCTCTGGATTCATCTAAGCTTCAACTACAACCTCATCTACCACAAGAAGCTTTCCCCAAATGCCTCTTAATTCCCCTTTCTTAATTATTTCCAATTTATACTGTATAGCTTGTTTGAAAAAAATTGTTTGCATGTTGTTTTCCCCATTAGACTGCAAGTTCCTTGAGGGCAGGATTGTCTTTTGCCTCTTTTTATATCCCCAGTGCTTACCCCAGTGCTTGGTAGGCGCTTAATAAATATTGATGGAACGTGTATAATCCAGATTGAATTGTCTGCCAGCTCTGGGAAGGGAGAGAAATGGGAGGGAAGGAGACAATTGGAATCATGTAACTTCGGAAAACTTATGTGGACATTTGTTATCATAAATAATTGATAAAATATCTTTACAAAACATTAATATTGATTGATTGACTGAAGGGATGCAGCTATAAAGTTCTTCATCCAGGGGCAAGAGGTATGGAAGATGTTTTCTTCTCGTAGTGGTGAGGCAGTGTAGAGAGCAAGAGACCCAGGGATTTTGTGAAGTAGGAATGAGAGGGAGAGGAGGTTTTGGCAGAGGAACTCACCACTGTGTACTTTCTGGTAGCTTCTTATTTTATCTAAGTAAGTAGCTTTTAATTAGGTAGACCTGGAAGTTCCAAGGTCTAGGTTGGGTCAGTGCAGTGTAGGGGTGGCCCACCATTCGTAATTCTTTACCTGCCTCTCCTACCCATTCCCATCATTTCTGTCCACAAGAAGACATTCAAACCCGAGCACTTACCTCTCCCTATTTGCCTCTCTGTTTTGGGTTAATGGCAGGTGAGACCTAGACACAGGAAGAGGTAGCAAAAGTCTGGGATTCTCCATTGAGGTGGGAATTTGAGGCATCGTTGACATGGACAGCAGACGCCTACCTATTTGGTTTCATCTCTACAGGGTATATGAAATGCATATAAGAAGAGATTGTATTATAGCTAGATTGTATACAATCTTAGGGAAGGAGGACCCTTAATTGGCCCTAGAGTCCATATATGAAGCTCAGGGAACTCAACATTTTAGACAGAGAAGAGTTTGTGGCAATAGTACCCTCGATACTCTTTGGATTGCCCCTCTCACTCTGCATGGCAGAATTGAAGTAAGGAGGTGATGCTGTTTCATGAATCGTTTGGCACCGACTCTCAATCTCTATCCCTTGCCTGGTCTGATCTTCCCTTTAGTATGATGATCCCAAAATGAACTGGGACCAGGGCAGTTGGGTGGTGGCTAGCTGAGGCTTTAAGCAGGAATCTATTTGATGGTTGGGGGGAGGGAATTCCCTATTTTCCATCTGCCTCCATTCCCAGGTACCCACACATTTCTGGCACAGAGATTTAAAGTTTTGGGGCCTGCCACCATTTCCTATCCCCTTACTGTTTGGGAGAAAGGGGTCCAAGATATTGAAATTTTGGAAAACTCAAGGGAAATGGAGATAGCAAAGCTGACATGTCAGTGGTGAAACTCCATTAATTGGAAGAGTTGGGAGTATTGCTATAATGTTGATGTAGGGTGGGAAAGCAGAGTCATAGCAATATGTTTGTGGGAAGGTTGTATTGGGGATCCCAGTCTTCTTGCTATCATCTTCTCATGCATAGGGTCTATAGCCATTTTCTCGTGTTAGTGGAGGTAGGAGGTTAACTTTTAACACCAGTCTTCTAAATTTAGTGCCCTTTAAATTTGGCTGTGTTTCATTCAAAGACCCAGTTGCTTCAACCTGGCTATAGCTCTGTAGCTATGAGCAAGTCATTTAAGTTTCCTTATCTGAAAAATAGGGCTCGTAATGCCTCTACTACTTATCTTACAGGCTTTTGTAGGGATTGTGTTTTCTAAACTGTAAAGTGCTCTATAAATGTGAGTTATTATTAATATTATAGAATGTGGCACTCAGAAATGAACACAATACTCTATATGTAGTCTGATCAGAGCAGATGAAATGGAAACTATCACCTCCTTCATTACAGGCACTAGACTGCCATTAATACATTCTAGGGTTATGATGTCTTTTCTGGTTGCCACATCAAACTTTACTTAGCTTATAGCCCACTAATTGCCCTCCCCTACATGGTCTACACAGGTCTCTCCCATCCTTTGTTTGCACACCTAATTCCTAGGATTGAGGTTCGTCTCTATTGTCTTCTATCTTGTTGGTATTAGCCCCATTTTCATTGGTCCACTGAGAGATTAATTTTGAATCTATCCATGAAATGATGCTGGGTAAGTAACCATTTGCACTATTCCTTGGTCCATTGAGTCCATCAATAAGTGAAAAATGAAAACAAATGCCATTCTGATGTCTGCCCCCAATAATACTAAAATTTAAGAAAGCATCCAAATTATTTTAATTCTTAAGAAAAAAATCAGTATTTTTATATAACCTTTGAGGAAAGGTGGGACTGAGAGGAGGAGGTGAGAATGATAAGCATCTACACTGTTTCTAATGGAGACACTAAAGTGTGTCAATTACGTGTCCAGGATTCATTTAAAGGGCATCCAGGAAAGTCATTATGGGTGTCAGTACAGTACAGAGTGCTAGACTTAGAGGCAAGAGGTCCTGGGAATGGATTCCACTTTGGAAACTTCCTAGTAATGTAATCCTGGGCAAGTAAGTTATGACTTCTTTGTGCCTCAGTTTCCTAATCTTTAAAATGATAGGTTTGGATTTAATAACCTTTAAGGCCTCTTTTACCTCTAAATATGTGACTTTGTAATCCCTTAGTAAGCTCCATTTCTTGCCAAAAAGGGCAAATCTTTGAGCATTGGTGATTCATCAGAAAGAGGTTTATTTTAATGGGTTCCAAGGATTCATTTGTTAACACCTTGTAACCTATTTGACGTTCACCTAAGTGCAATTATAATTGGGGAGAGGAACAGAAAGCAGTAGTTGCCTTTTCTTCATTTTGATTTGTTTTTAACCCAAACTGAGGTTCTGTGTAATTGCATAAAAATATTTGTAATTGCCTGTGTTGAAGTTTATAATTTGCCTTTTGTTTGCAACATCAGTCCTGTGAAGTGGAGCTTTGGTAATTAGTTGGAATCATTAAAGGGGAGAGATGCAAGAACAGTTAGACTGTTCAGTGGAAAACAGAAACATTGGTCCAACTCTGCCTTAGGATTGATCCCTATGCGGCGCAGCTGAGATATGTCATGTGTCATAAGTCAAGAGGATGTTCTTGGTGGATTCCCTGTTGATTGATTGGTGATACACATAGAGAATGAATGGATGTCTCACCATCACCTTGGAAGGTCATCTCTGGTGGGGCGTTAAGGGGCTCTTATTTCTGTCCTGTTTGACCTTTTTGTCAGGATAAAAGGATATGCTTACCAAATCTGTAGATGATGCAGAACTGGGAGGCATGGTTTATATGATGGATGACAGAGATAGGATCCAGAAAGATCTGGAGTGATGAGTGCAAATCAACAAGATGGAAGTCATCAGGGGAAAAGGCATTTTGTTTTGCATTTAGAATTCTAAAATTCTAAAAGATCATTTAGAAAGGGCATTGACAAATTAGAGACAAGTGATTAAAGGAGATCATGAAGTCAGTGAAAACCAGGCCATTGGAGAAATCATTGAAAATACTGGGGATAGAGGCAGCTAGGTGGCTTAGTGGATAAAAAATCCAACCCAGACAAGAAGTCCTGGATTCAAATCTGGCCTCAGACATTTCCTAACTGTGTGACCCTAGGAAAGTCAACCACAAATGCCTAGCCTTCATTGCTCTACTGCCTTGGAACCAATACTTAGTATTAATTCTAAGATGGAAGGTAAGAGTTTAAAAATAAAATAAAATAAAATAAAATAAAATAAAATAAAATAAAATAAAATGCTGGACATGTATAAGGCAGTTGAGTTCTCCCAACATTCCCTTCCAAATGACTTTAAAATAATGTTTCAAATCAAATTTTGGAGCTGCAGAGTCAACAAAAGCCAGAGACATTTTCTATCCTAAGATAACTTAGACAGATTGGCAGGAAACATCTGTTACATAGGAGGAGGAGGCAGGCCTGGAGCATGGTAGGAGCACCAGTGTGATAGTAGCAGTGGGAACAGCAGCAGCTTTGGGAGCTCTCAAACCAGAGACATTGAGAGGGTCAGAAAACTGGTCAGAAAGGGGTCACAAAGGACCCCTTGCTTATATTGGGTGCAGCTGGCACTGCCTGGCAATTGTATTGCCCATAAGCAGTTCTGGATGCACTTATAAGGCAGAAAGGAACACTAATCCTATGGCTACAGGGAAGCTGGAGCCATTCTTTACAGAAAGACCAGAGTTGAGATTAGGAGAACAGTGACCATACTTATAGACAAGGATCACACAGTCTTGGATCAGGATCATACTACCATGAAAGCACTGAATACTTACAGACCCTCTGATCTAACTTTGAAAACAGCAGCAGAAAAAAGTCTTAAGCTCAGCATAGTGATTCCCCACCTTTAAATGAGCAGAGATCAACTTTATCATAAAATTCAAAGTAAAGAAATAGCCTGGAAAAATGAGCAAACCACATAAAAAGAACTTGACCAAAAAAGCTACTATGGTGGCAAGGAAGACCAAGACATAAACTGAGAAGAAGAAAACAATGTCCTAACAGCAATAAGCAAAGCCTCAAAGAAAAATGCTAACTGGACTCAAGGTCAGTAAGAATTCCTTGAGAGCTTCCAAAGCTGCTGCTGTTCCCATTGCTACTATCACACTGGTGCTCCTACCATGCTCCCTTTTTCTTCTCCTTACAATTATTTGGGGAGATCATCCCAATATGATCAACTCACACCTATGACCCCTCTATATGTAGGCTCCTTCAACTGGCCTAATAATGATAAAGTTCTTATGAGTTACATTCATCATCTTTTCAAAGAGGAATATAAATGGTTTAACGTAATTGAATCACTAATAATTACTCTTCCATATCTATCTCTTTTGAGACTTCTGTTTGAATGTCAGATTTTTCTATTAGGCTCTGGTCTTTTCTTCAGGAATGCTTGGAATTCCTCTATTTTGTTAAATATCCCTTCTAGTCCCAGAGAATTATACTAATTTTTTCTGGGTAGGTATTCTTGCTTGTATTCTTAGTTCTTTGACTTCCAGAATATCATATTCCAAGCCCTCTACTTCTTTAATGTGGAAGCTGCTAAATTTTGTGTGACCCTGATTGTGGCTCCATGATCTTTGAATGACTTCTCTATCTAGTTGCAATATTATCTTTTTGATCTAGGAGTTCTTGAATTTGGCTATAATATTCCTGGGAGTTTTCATTTTGAGATCTCTTTCAGGAAGTGATTAGTAGATTCTTTCCATTTCTATTTTAATCCCAGGATCTAAGATATCAATACAGTTTTCCTTTACAATTCTTTAAAATGTGATATCTAAGGTAATTTTTTGATCATGGATTTCAAGAATTCAAATAATTTTTAAATTATCCCTCCTCAATATATTTTCCAGGTTGGTTGTTTTTCCATTGGAGGCATTTTACATTTTCCTCTATTTTTTTAATTGACCTTTGGTTTCTTGAAGTCTCATGATTCATTAATTTCCACTTGCTCAATTGTAATTTTTAAAAAATTATTCTTTTCAGTGAATTTTTGTACCTCCTTTTCCATTTGACCAATTGTGCTTTTTAAAAATTCTTTTCTCTACTAAATTTTTGCACCCCTTTTACCAATAGGTCAATTATATAATATAAGATGACATTTTCTTCAGTATTTTTATGCCTCTTTTACTAAGCTGTAAATTACATTTTTTAAAAGAAAACTTTCTGTCTTTGGGAGAAGGGGCAAGGAACAGGTTGAAAAAGGAATTTTTCTTAAATAAAAGATACCCAAGGGAGAGAATTTTTAGTAGAGGGAGAAATGGGGTGGTGATGGCAGGAATGTTTGAACCTCACTCTCAATGGAATTGGTTTATAAACCAATCCGAATGAGAGTGATATATATATATATATATACACATATATATACGCATATATATATATCACATACTATCTCTCTTTTGTATATAGAAATCCATCTTACCCAACAGGGAAATAGGAGGGGAAGGAGATGAGATGTGGGAGAGAGGATTGATAAAAGGGAGGACAGATTAAGGGAGATAGTGTTTAGAAGCAAAAGAGACTTTTGAAGATGAGTGAGAGATGGTAGGGGAGAGAGAGAGAGAGAGAGAGGAGAGAGAGAGAGAGAGAGAAGAGAGAGAGAGAGAGAGAGAGAGAGAGAGAGAGAGAGAGAGAGGGAGGAGGGAGGGAGAGAGAGAGAGAGAGAGAGAGAGAGGAGGGAGAGAGAGAGAGAGAGAGAGAGAGAGAGAGAGAGAGAGAGAGAGAGAGAGAGAGAGAGAGAGAGAGAGGGAGGGAGGGAGGAGGGAGGAGAGAGAGAGAGAGAGAGAGAGAGAGAGAGAGAGAGAGAGAGAGAGAGAGAGAGAGAGAGAGAGAGAGGATAAATAGAAGAAAATAGGATGGAGGGAAATATAAAGTAATCATAATAGTGAATGTGAATGGATAAGCTAACCATAAAATAGCAGAATGGATTAGAAGCCAGAATTCAACAATATATTGTGTATAAGAGACATACTTGAAACAGAAAAATACACACAGAGTTAAAATGAAGGGCTGGAGCAGAATTTATGATGCTTCAGCTAAAATAAAAAGGCACAATAGCAGTTGTGATCTCAGACAAAGCAAAAGCAAAAATTAATGTAATTGAAAAAGAAAATCAAGGGAACTACATTTTGCTAAAAAATACCTTAGACAATGAAGTAATATAAAAATCATTACAGCAAAATTTTCTGATAAGGACTTCATTTCTCATATAGAGAATTGATTCAAATTCATAAAAATAAGAGCTATTTCCCAATTGATAAATATTCAAAGGCTATGAATAAACCATTTTTAGAAGAAGAAATCAAAGCTATCTATAGTTATATTAAAAATGTTCTAAATCACTGTTGATTAGAGAAGGGGAATTTAAAACAATCCTGAGGTGCCACCTTATACCTATCAGAACCATTTTGGAGAACAATTTGTAACAATGTCCAAAGGGCTATAAAACTGTGCATACCCTTTGATCTAGCATTATTTGTTTGTATTTCAAAGTGACCAAAGAAAAAGGAAAGGGACCCATATGTACAAAAGTATTGATAGCAGCTCTTTTTGTGGTAGCAAAGAATTGGAAATTGAGGAGATGCTCATCAATTGGGGATTGTCTGAACAAATTGTGGCATATGCATGTGATGGACTACTATTGTGTTGTAATAAATGACAATTGTTTAAGGGGAAAAAACATGAGAAAACCTATATGAACTGATGCAAAGTGAAGTGAGAAGAACCAGGAGGTCATTGTACACAGTAACAACAATATTGTAATGATTATGAACTGTGAAAGACTTGGTTATTTTCATCAATACATTGACCCAAGATAATTATAAAGGACTCGTGATGAAAAAATGCTGTCTAACTCCAGAGAAAGAACTGATGAACTCTGAGTGCAAATTACAATTCTCTTGATTTATTTTTTGTTTTGCAACATGACTAATATGGGAATGCTTTGTGAGATTTCATACTTATAATTGCCATCATTGTTTGCCTTCTTAGTGGGCATGGGAAGAGTGGGGTGGGGAGGGAGAATCTGGAACTTGAAATTTAAAAAGAAAAAAAAGTTAAAAACAAATGCTTTAAAAATACATTTAAAAAGAAACAAAATATTGGTGTTGGTTTGCCTGGAGAAGAGAAGACTTGGGAAACTATTGACATAATCACTCTCTGAATATTTGAATTGTGGTCAAAGTAAAAAAAGAAGGATTTGCTTGGCCCTGGAAAGGCAGAAAACTACAGAAAAGCAAATTCTGGCTCATAGACTCAGATTCTGAGAATTGAAAGGGACTCCAACAGACATCTAGTCCAAGCTATACCCACAAGGAATCTTCTCCATAGTATACCTGATAAGTGGTCATCAAGCCTCTACTGAAAGACCTCCAACTTGGGGAAAGCCATTATTTCTCAAAGTAGCCCATTCCACTTTGGTATGTTATTGTTGAGTTGTTTCTAACTGTTCATAAACTCCTTTTGTGCTTTTCATGACAAAAATACTGGAGTAGCTTGCCATTTCCTTCTCTGGCTCATTTTACAGATGAGGAAATTGAGGGAAACAGGGTTAAGTGACTTGCCCAGGATCATATAGCTAGTAATTGTCTGAGGCTAGATTTGAACTCAGGAAGATGAGTTCCAGGCCAGTAAGTGAGGGAATAAATTTCACTTACCTTTTTTTGAATCCTTCTCAGACTTCTACGTTTTCTTGTTCTTTGAAGTGGTGCTCTCTAATCAGAATCTGAGATGCTCTTGGTAACCTGAACGTGACATCATATTTGTTATTGTTCAAGAAATAACACTTTGGAGTTGTGAAAAAGGAGGTCTCATTTATAGAACATTGCCTGCTGGTCTTTTTTTTCTTCTTCACAAAGGTGATTAAGATTTATTTTTACTCAGGTGAAATCAGCTTCCATCAATTTATCTCTCTAGCGAGGACATAAGACCTTTTGTTTTCTCCTAAAATGAATGGTTAACCCTTGCCTGTCACTCCAGCTGACAATGTTACTAGGAGGGCAAGTTTCCATCACAGATTTTTTTTTACTCCATTAATAATATGGTATGGATGACTTGTCTATATGCCAAATCTCTATTGTCCTCTGAGGAGTCATCATAAATTCTTCTGGGGACATCTCACTGATGCCTCTCTAGGGAACCACATCCCTGCTAAGTTCATTTTGCTACAGCCAATATACTTCCCTTTCCTAGCCTCTCTACCCACCTCCCAATCACCAATCAGCATCTACTCCAGACTTGCCCATTTTTGCCACTGGAGCTATCTCAGTTGCTCAGGCTCAAAACCTCAGTCATCTTTGATTCCTTTCTCTACTATCTCCCACCCTGCTAAATTAATTGTGTCTCTAGACCTATGAATTCTTTCTTTCAATGTGTCTTCTCTCTACTTCTCTCTACAACCTCTTCTCTCTACTTTCACTGGCTGCACCTTAAATCTCATCACCCCTTGCCTGGATATGGTCCTTCCTCACTGGTTTCAGAGAATCACAGAATTCAAGAGCTAGAAGGGACCTCAGTAGCCATTTTGTCCAACTCATATATGAAAGGAATCTCCACTATGGCATATCCAACAAGATGTCATCCAGCCTCTGTGTGAAGACTTAACAAAAGTGAAACTATCACCCCTTGAAGCAGCCCATCCCACTCTTTGATAACTAATTGTTGGGAAATCTGTCCTGATATAAAGCCTCAATTTACCTCTTTGCAATTCCCATCCACTGCTCCTAATTCTTGCCTTTGGTGCTAAACAAACTGAATCTCTCTTCTCTATGGAAGCCTTTCAAATATTTTTTTTAAACTGGCTATCATTTCTCTCCCCTTCCCCTCCCCCAATGGCTTTTTTCCCCTCTCCAGGATAAATGTTTCCAGTTCCTTCATCCTTTCTCTGTGCTGCTAATCAATTCTTCACACACTGTCTGATTATTTTTCCTAAAATATTATATTAGCCATATTCACTTCTACCTCCCAAACCTTCAAATGTTCCCAATGACCTCTAGGCTAAAATTCTGTATTTCTTAGGCTGACATTCAAGGCCCTCCCCCAAAAGACTTTTTGTTTCCTTTTTAAACTTATTTCCCCCTTGTCGCCTACCTAAACCTTCCTTTTAACTGAACTGACTTATGTACTATGTGTAATTTGATTCTGTTACCCTAAAAACTACAATCCCCAGCAGAACTACTATTCCCAGCACCCTACTCGCTTCCTGTCATTACGTGCTGATGTAGACAGGATATAAATTGGGTGGAGTTTCATGTCTAGCACTCTTTTTCCTTCCTGTTGGGCTTTGGTGGAGCGGGCATTTTGAGCAGGTAGAAAAACTTAACCACATGGTTCTATTTTGTTAGATAATAAACTTTATAAAAATAATACTTGAAGCATTGTAAATTAATTTAATTCCTACCACTACCACTGGATGGGTTACACATACTACTACTAGTCTTAGTCAAAAGAGAATCTTACAGATGACTAAACTGAGGCATAGACAAGTGATCTGATTTGCCCCAAACTACAAAGTGCATGAGTGGGAGAACAAGGACTTAGAGGTAGGTCTCTAATAGAATGTTTGTTCTATGCCGTCTCTTTTACAATCCCTTTGCCTAATGGAGTCACTGTTTTGAAAAAGCTGGAATCAAAGATCTGGGGCAGTTTTGGCATCAGACAAACCAAATGTCTCCTCTTCAGATAGTATGTCCTGCCTCCACCCCAGGGTATGGACAAAGCCATTGGGACATGGCTTGCGTGTGTGCTTGTGTGTGCATGTGTGTGTATCTATGTGCAGGTGTGTACACGCAAAGCCAAACAAGAGGACAGAAGAGGAAATATGAGCTCTCTGCCTCATGTGGGCATTCTGAATGCAGTCAGGCAAGACCTGGACCTGTTCAAGCTCATTTTTATGTTTTTATTTAGAACCTTCAATATTGGAGCCGATGGCAGAGAACGTGCAGTAAAATCCAGGGAGGCCAATGGGTAATATCCACTGTAAAGTGTTAATTGCCTATTGAGGCTGCAGACTATGTCAATACGCCTGGATCTGAGTTATTGACAGGCCCCTATTTATTTCAGCCCCACAAAGCTGGGCTCTTTAGAAATGGGCTCGAATCAGTCATGCTTCACTGATCCCACCAAGTAACACCAGTCGATAAATGCGATCGCTGCCTTAACCCTTTGAAGTTGGCACAGTTTCTTGTGGGATTGGTCACATTGATCCAGCTAAGGTCTCTTCATAAGGGTGCCCCTTGGGCAGAGGGGTCCTTTGGTCTAAATGACACCCAAGTTGAAGGGAGGAGAGGTCAGTGTCTGATTAAATGTGAATGATTTGTTCTTTCACGGAGTGGACCATTTCCAGCCCATTTCCAAATCTTTGTCTAAAAGGGAGTTTTGATCCAATAGAATGCCACAGGGCGGCTGGTCTGGTCCACGTTGGAAGTGGAAATATGGAGAAGATACTCATTTTGCTAGCTCCTTATTACCTTCTTTCTAAACAAGACTTGCTTAATTCTGGAACACAGGAAGGCTTTTCTTAGCCCATTTGCCATGTTCTATTGCCATGTGATGTGTGATTCAAGGATTTCAGGATTTCAAATGAAGAGGCCAGTAGGTATGTTCCTTCTTGCCCCACCAAATATCCTCTCACTTTAGTGTAACTGAGAGAACTATGGATTTGGAGTCAAAAGACCTGGTTTTAAATGCTGGCTCTGTTACTTCCCATTTTATCTTGGATAAATCACAAAATATCTCTGGGTCATAGTTTCCTTTATTATAAAGAGAAGGGATTGGACTAAATTGCTGCTAAGACCTTCTCCCAGCTCTAAATCTAAATCTATGATACTTGGAGGTTATCTCCTTTATT
This sequence comes from Monodelphis domestica, assembly GCF_027887165.1. NCBI lineage: Eukaryota > Metazoa > Chordata > Mammalia > Didelphimorphia > Didelphidae > Monodelphis > Monodelphis domestica. Next base: position 403,751,350 of record NC_077227.1, on the reverse strand, counting down.
TGGTTCTCAGTTTCTGTATTTATAATGTAAAGGGTTTGGGGCACATGATTATAAAGATCCTTTTAGTTCTTAATCTTATAGTCCAATACCAAATATAGGTGCTTTTTGAATGATCTTTGGAATCTCCACATTCAATACTTTTGTGGATTTGTATTCTAACTGATGTGGTTATCCCCTGCATTGGTAGAGATCACCTTTTATCCATCCATTCCCTTCAGTGATTCTTGCTCATGTATTTCTACAAATCTCCCATAGAAGATTTCCTTTAGTTCTTTTAACATTTTGTAGGAATAGTGTGGCATTCAGCTGCCCATCTGTTGTCTTCCACTTTTCTTGCATGACTGGTCACAAATATCTTTGGTCATATGTCTCACACTATGTAGTACAAGTAGGTCATTGTTGGTAAAATGCTAAAGATTTCTTTCCTCCACCATGTGTCGTTCTATTGCCCTTTGAGACATAGTTTTGATTCTTCTAGATCCTGAGGGTTCATGATTCCTAACTAGAAACATAACTAGGAAAACAGTTTCTTCCCTCATTTTGGTAGTATCTAAGGGAGAGGTGGGAAGTAGGAAAAATGAATGAAAATTTGAAAAAAAATCATAAAAAATAAAAGTTATAAATAACTAAAATAAAAATAAAAAAGAAAGTGCAAATATCAAAGATCTATGATTTTACAGAGGATCACAGATGGAGGCCATTGAGGCCATCTAGTCCATTTCTCTTTCTCTCACCCTATTCTGTGGATGAAGAACATGAGCGTCAGAGTGGTTAAGTGACTAGTTTCACAGGTAGCATCTGAAAGGGTTTGGATTTTAACTCATTTTCATCTAACTTTTAATTCAGTGCACTTTCCACTGTACTAATATGGCAACCCATCTGCAACTTTATAGACAAGGTTTGGAGAGTTACCCAAGGTTCTTAAAGGTTAAATGACTTTGTTCATGGGCAATCAGCATCAAAGGCTGGATTTAAACCCAGGTCTTAGGGTCCCAAAATCTAGTATTCTGTCTGCTATAATGCATTGCCTCTTTCACTGGCAGACAACATTGGTGTTTAAAAGGCAGGCTTTTGTGGGAGTTGCTTGAGATCATTGGGAAACACTCTAATTTTCCAAATATAGTGCAACTCAGTCTCCTGCTCCTCTTATTCAGTTGGGGACTCAGCTCATTGCTTCTCTTCTTGGAAGAGCCAATAGTAATGGATAACTGAGACAATTTAATCGTACACTCCTTGAGGCAGGACCTACATCTCCTTTTATCTGGCCAGCCCAAGCCCCTAGCTCAGGGGCTTTGTACACAGCAGGTGCTTAATAAATGTTTGTTGACTTGAACAGAGAGTTGATTGTGGTCAGGGATCAACCCTTTGTTCTGATGCTGCTTATTATTAAGGACACAGCTGAATACAGGAAAGGCATTGGATGACCTGATTAGACTATTAAATGGGGGTTAGTCTCATCCCCTGAGAGCAGCATTCTTAAGGACTCCCTCTGTATTTGAAGAAACAGAAATATAGTGGTGATGGAAAAGGGAGTGGGAGACTCATTATGCTATTATTAACCAACTGGAATCAAAATGAACTTTCAGGGCAGCTTTGTCTGAATTGTTGAGAACACTATATAATACCTGAGTGTCAAGAAGTCTTGGGTTCGAATCCTTCCTTGGAGCATCTTTCCTAGCTGTGCGATAGGGAGCAAGACATATTACCCATTTGAACCTCATTTTTTAAATCTGAGAAATGGAGATAAGAAAACCTATAGAATACACTTTACAGGGTTGTTGTGATGATCAAATGGCTAATGTGTGGAAAATGCTCTGTAAACCTTAAAGTACCACTTATTTAAGCTATTACAGGATTTCCCAAAAGTCTTAGGACAGTTTTAAGCTATTAAAGCAAGGGCTAATAGGTTAAAGACTATAACTTTCTCTCCAAGGCAGAAACCTCTCCCTTCCCTTGTGTTTAAATGGAAAATATTTGTTGGGGGCAGGAAAGGATTAGTTTAAGTTGCCAGGGCTAATAGCTATTAGAGAGTTTAAATAATCGTTTTAAATGATCAGAGCTTAAAATTTAAAATTCAGATTTTTGGGACACCCTGTAATAGAATTGTTATTTTTATTTATGGTTGTAATTATTCCTGTGTGGTCCCTGTTCATGGGCCATCAATGATATAAAAAGTAGTAAATATCTCAAGTCTTATGGGTAAATGTTCTTGTTTGATTTGCACCCCAACTTTTCTCAAATGTTGGATCAGAGCAGGATACTTTTCACTTCTGATTTGATTTTGTTTGCCCTGGTGTGGGGTAGGTTTAGGGGAAGGAGGACTATGGGGAATCAGGCCTACTGGGAGACATGATCTCTACAGCTTCTGGCTAGCATGGAAGAGAGGGGAAATGTTTTTTTTTTAATTTTTCTGGGTTCAGATTGATTTTATAAACAGAATATCAACAAACCAAAGTTGCCCTTCTGGGGAGCAGGATGGTGTTGAAGTTGAGGTCTGCAGGGGATGTTAGGGGTCATCTCCCCTGATTATAGAGGGGAGGAAATGAAGATTGTGTAGGCTAAATGTCTTGCTCATGGTCACACTAGTAGTAAGTAGTCCAGAAAGGATTGCAACCCAGATTCTCTGTTCTTTTCTGTATACTATACTGCCTCATAGGTTATTGAAGGCTTCTTGGAAGAGGTGGGATTTGAGTGAATCTTAAAAGATGGGTGGAGTTTGAGTAGATAGAGATGTGAGGCAAGAATATTTCCCTTGTAAAGATTCAGGAAACAATCCAGTGACTTATTTAGAGTCACATAGCTAATTAATATCAGAGGCACACTTAAAATCAGATCCTGCCACTTAATAAATAAGTTGATTGGTCTTAGATTGGAAACTGTTGGAACCTTCTTACGAGAGGATGAATGAACTGATTTGTAAGACCAATTAAAAAAATCCTTACCTTCTGTCTCAGAATCAATACTGAGTATCTATCTGTTCCAAGACAGAAGAGTGGTAAGGGCTAGGCAATGGGGGTTAAATAACTTGCCCAGGATCACACAGCTAGGAAATGTCTGAGGTCAGATTTGAACCCAGGACCTTCCATCTCTAGGCCTGGCCTTCTATCCACTGAGCCACTTAGCTGACACTGGTCCAAAGTTATTGGTCCTGCTACCTTCCAGTGCAGAACTCCCTCTAGAGTTTGTGGGGACAACCCAAGGGGGAAAGAACAGCTTCTATGTACCCTCAGTTGTTGGCCTGGTCGGTATTTGCTGTGCCTAAAGAGTTTATTTCCATTAGCTCTAGTAATGATGATGGTGATGATGTTTTCCCACCCTCAGAATCAGACCATAGCTCTGAAAGCCAGGCAAAGCTGTTTCTTCATCTCTGCCCACTTCATTTCCTACCTCACTGGCTTGAGTGTTCCTAATCCTCAGTCTTTCAGACCCTCAGCAGAGAGCGCTTAGGGAGCTTTCTGAATGCAAATCTGATTTATTATTATTATTCAGTTTGGTTGCTTGGTGTCTACATTTGGACTAGAGAACATGTGCTTCAAAGTCAAGACGTCTGTGTTTTAAAGAAGAGGAAGGTTTTCGAGTTTAAAGGTTTCTTGGGTGGGCAGCTGACTATTTCCATGTCAAAGTTGAAACAAAGCTAGGACTTCTTTCTCTCAGAGGCAGAAAATTCTGTCTCGTCCTATTTAAGACTAAAAATGTCAGTCGAGGAGGACCAGCTGCAATCTTCCAGGGCTCAGGTAGTAGGGGCTCATCCCCGCTCTTCTGATACCAGAAGCCTCAGAACTCCAGAAAGAGCCACTGTAAAGGGCAGGTGGAGTGGAAACTCCTTGCAGGCCACACGTTTCATGTATGCTTTCATGCCATCAGTGCCTGGTACATTGCCTGGCCATAGTAGGGGCTTGATAAATGCTTGTTGATTGAATGGTAATTGATAAGACTTTGATGTTGGATTTGAATGTTGTTGCCATCCTGTTGATTGGTCCCAGGACTTCTCTCATGCACTATTCCTCCAGCCCAAGCATAAGGCAAGGGTGAGGGACAGAAGTGCCTGTTGCTATCTGGCCTGTCAGATGTCAACCGCTTTGCCTCGTGCTAGGGAAAACACCTAAAGGAAGAAACAGAAAAGGAAAAGAACAAAGACGCTAGTGCTATGGGAATGGTATAGAGGAAAGAGTGCTGGATTTGGATTCTGATGCCTCGGGTTTATAGATCCTGGCGGATAGGCTGGGCTACCAATGTCACCATGGGCAAATAAATCACTTTTCCTCTGTTGGCCTCATCTCTCTTGTGGGGTTGGGGGTCAACTAGATGACTGTGAAGGGAAACTTTTTTTGCTAAATCCTGTGAACATAAGGAGAGAGCACGACCACATCACATAATGGGAAAATCTCTCAGTTCAGAGTTAGAGGACCTCTATTGGCTCTAAGTCCTGCTCCTTAATACCTGTGGGCCTTCAGGCAAGTTTTTCTGCTTCTTAACTTCTTCCTCATCCATAAAAGGAAGGCCGAGTCATTTCATCTAGAATTGGATGAAATCTCCAAAGCCATCTGATCCCTCCGAGGCCTAGAGATGCTGCCCAAGTCATGCCGGCACTAAGTAGGATTTGACCATAGGTTTTCCAACTCCAATTCCAGTTTCCATGGGCTTGGGCCAGATTGAAGGGTTATGGTCTGTAAGGAAAGCTCTAGATCTTAGGAATTCTCCTGGCTCTGCAGTGTATTTTCCCTCCTCTCCCTTTCTTGGCCCCATCCGGTGTGGGGAAAGGATCTCCGGGGGCATCAGGGCCCTGGTCTCAGCCTCCCTGGCTGTGTATGGCTGGCTCTGGTCCTGCCATCTATAAGCTGTTTGCTCCACTGGTTTCACAGGAGGCCCTTTTGTGACTCCTGTTTGTAATGCCACCACTAGAGAGCACACTTAACCTAGTAACAAGAGCTAATTAGTCCTCAGCCTGCTCCTTTTCTCTCTTCCTCCCTCCCCACCCACACCAGCCCCCTCTCCCCCTCTCATGGTAATATATAGGTGGAGGGGATTCGGATGAGGCTGAGCCGTGCCTCTGACACTCTGCAATCTTAGGCCTAATTAAAACACCACAGACGGCTTGAACCCCACATTAAAATTTGATGAGGAATTGATCAGCCAAGCAAACAGGAAATTTAGCTGTGAGTGAAGGTAATGTTTGCTCAAATGTGTAATGAGGTCCGCAGGGAATATTTATGGGGACCTCGGTGATGGCAGGAGCAGCTCCTAGCCCTCAATTTCATCTTTCCCATGTGCCCTTTTTCTAAAAACGAAAAAAGAAAGAAAGAAAAAAAATCCAACTATGTCTCTGGAGGGAAGGACAGATCTAGAAAAGTTTGAACTTCCCTTGAAAATGTCTCCTCAGATCTCCCAGGGCCCATCCATACTAGGCATTCACCTTGTCTTCTATTCTGTGGTTAGGAGGACATAGATCTCACAAAGTGACCCGGATGTCTGTCTCCCTCCCTCCCTTCCTCCCTCCCTCACCGTTGAGAGACATTACTGCAGCAAATGTAAACTCAATCAGAAGGAGAAACTGTTTCCTGGAATTAGAGAACGATCTACAGTTATACCAGGAGGATGAAAACAACAATCAACCCCAATCCTAACTCTTCTCCCCCTCCCCCAAATTGTTCCTCATTCTACATGGCCTGACTCATCAGCACTCAGGATCAAGATGAAATGACGTATTCCAGTGGTCTTTGGGAAGATCCCACATGAAGTTCTAACCCTGGGAAGCTGGACTTCTTGAAATCACAAGATGTCAGAGCAGATAGATGCCTCTGACATGGAATGCCAGAAGAAGAAAGAACCCTAGAGCAAGGGGGAAAGGTCACAGCTGGAAAAGACCGTCACAGGATCCTAGATGTGGATCTAGGAAGGATCTCTAAGGACTTCTACATAGTAAAATCCACTCATTTTTACAGATAAGGTTCATTCTTACCCAAGGTCATATGGGTTGCAACATCAGAGGTGGGATTTGAATGGAGGTCCTTTGATCTCAGATGGTGGGCTTTCCGCTAGACCCCTGAGCAGAAAATACAGAAATGTCCCATTCAGAAGACATCCTAGTGTAGGAAATATCAGAGCAGGAAGAGGACATGGAGCATGGAATGCCAGGGAGGGAAGGGACCTTAGAGTTCTACTTCAGCCCTCTCATTCTTCCTCCCACATTTCTCTTCATCTTTCTTTTTCTTTCTCTTCAATGCTCATCTTCTCTATTCTTAACAAAACTCAGCATCAATAAGGATTGAGGGGTTGAATGCCTTTTGTGTGTAGTTTTTGGTTTTTATATATATTTATGTATACATGTTTATATGTACAAATTTCTATAGGTTGCCATGTTCAGAATATATGTTTGGGTAAATATATATATATATATATATATACATACATATATGCATGCATATATGTATATTATAATGGAGGGTGGTTTGGGGATGGGATTAGATGTTTAATTATAGGCCAGTATCAAAAGGATAACTAACTGTTTTGGGAAGGCCAACTGTGGGCTGACAGGCTAACAGGCCCAGTCCAGGTAGAGTCTGTCCTGAGGTAACAAACACAGACCACTATATAACAGGGACAGATGTTGGATTTATTAAACAAGGGAAGGTGAAAAGGGGATTTGGGATAATCCTAAACTAATGGCAACTACCTAAACCCCCCCAGATCTAAATGTCCTGTCACCAGGAGTCTTCACAGATTTAAACTACACTGATTTTTACCTATCTGTCTAAAGACCCCAGACCCTAATATAAATAAACCTACATTAGCCCCCAAGCTCCCCTTTTGATGGTAATAGAGGTAGTGGGTTTTGGTAGTTAGGCAGGACAGGGCCCAGGAGAGGTCCTGGATCCAGAAGGACCTCAGACCTAATCTTACAGACAGATGGTTCAGGATCACACCAGGAAGCTCTGTAGATATCACCAGCCAGCAGGGAAACAGGTAGGATGGAAAAGATAAGGTAGAAACAGCTAAGGGCAAGTAGCCAGTCTATCTAGGTCAAAATCAGAGAAAGACCCAGCTCAAAAACTTAGTAAACTATTTCATCCTTTCCCCACACATTCTAAAATCTTTTCTCTGCATCTGCATCTCTCTGCAGACCTGCTTCATCTGCTCTCTTATAACAATATGTATATGTATTATATATGAAAACCAAGAACCACATACCAAAGGTTATGCATATGCATGTGTGTGTATGTATAGGTATAGATAAAGCTGGGGTGGTGAACCTATGGCACATGTGTCAGAGGGGGCATTCAGAGCCCTTCTATGTGCACTAACACCATTGCCCCAGCACAGAGTTTGCCAGAGTTCATAACTTGAAAGCCAGAGGGTCCCCTTCCTCTTCCATGTGTGCCTGAGGATATTTCTCATATCACCTGTCTGTCTAAAAGGTTCACCATCACTTATAAATGATATATGTATATATATATGTATATACACATACAAATATGTGCACATATAACATGTATAAACACATATATATTTCATACATTTTATTGTTCAGTTGATTTTTAGTCATGTTCAATTCTCCATGACTCATTTGGAATTTTCTTGGCAAAGATCCTAGAGTGGTTTGCCATTTCCTTCTCCAGCTTATTTTACAGGTGAGAAAACAGAGGCAAACAGGGTTAAGTGATGTGTCCAGGATCAAGACTGAATTTGAATTCAGGTCCTTAATATTCTATCTATTGCAGCCACAAACCCTTTCTTATAGAGCTCTCACCTGCTCTGCTCCACTCACAGAGTTACTGCCTTAGTTCATATCTACCCATCACTTCTTCTCTAGATTATTATAATAGCCTTTTAATTAGCCCCTCTGCTACTAGACTCCCTTCCAATCAAGTACTATGAAATACTCTCCCTAAGGCACAGCTCTGCCCATGTCCTTCCTGTACCTCCATGGAATGCTCTCTTGCTTTACAGCCACTTCTTAGAACACTTCAATCAATCTCTTTAGGGCTCAGCTCAAATGCTACATCTTTTAAGAGATCATTACTGATTTCTCTGCTTCCATCACTGAGTATTTTTTAAAAAAATTCTGGATTTACTAATCTATGAATATCTTGTATTCTAATTCTATTTTTTGGTGTTTCAGTCATTTGTGACCCCATTTTGGATTTCTTGGCAAAGATACTAGAGTGATTTGCCATTTCCTTTTCCAGATCATTTTCCAGATGAGGAAACTGAGGCAAGCAGGGCTAAGTGACTTGACCAAAATCATATATCAGTGTCTGAGTTTGATCTTAGGTCCTCTTGATTGCAGACCCAGTGCTCTGTACATTGCACCACCTCATTGCCCTATATTCCACTATTGGAATGCAATTTATGTAGTATAATTTATATAGTATTATATGGTGTTTTAGGTTTTTCCAAGTACTTTACAAAAATTATCTTGATGGTAGGGATTGTTTCACTTTTATATTTACATCCCAAGCACCTAGCACAGTGCTTGATATATGGTAGGAGCTTAATAAATACATGTTGATTGATTGTTCTGTTTTTCTAGTGCTTTGGCTAGCTCCTCCTATATGGAAGATTTATGGAAGGGCATAGACAAGAATCCCACAGGCCAAGAGGGCATGAATGGTTGAGATCTGACCTGGTGGATGGAGGGCCGGAATCTTGGAGTTGTTAGACTCACTGAAGTATTAAAATTTACAACCAAACCACAATCCTTAGGCTATCTTCCCTTGAGCCTTTGAGCAACAGAGCAGGCAAGAGACTGTGGAGCTGGCCAGGGAGGGGAGAGGTTGAAGGGAAAATGGCTTTGGAAGGAAAGGCTGAAAACCGAGAGGCAGACTCAAGTTTTGGTGGCTGTTCCATAGTGAATACCCAGCTCTCTCTATCTGGGTGGTCAGCAAAATAATAATAAAAATGTAACTAATAATAGCATTACAGAGGATGGAAGGGTTTACTAAGTATTTTACAAATGTTATCTCATTTGATTCTTACAACTACGTTTGGATATAGGTACCATGATTATTCCCATCTTATAGATGAGGAAACTGAGGTAAGACAGAGATGACGTTGGGCAAGTTACTTTTGCCATAATGGGTCAAAGTTTTCTCATTTTTACAATGAGGTATTTATTTATTTATTTTTACGTGGGTGACAGTTTTATTTTATTCTTTAAATTAGTTTATTTAAAAAATATTTTTCCATGACTCCATGATTCACATTTTTTCCCTCCCCTCTTCCCTCTCTACTCCCAGAGCTGACAAGCAATTCCATGAGTTATGTATATGTTATCACTTGATACCTCTTTCCATATTATTCATTAAAATGAGGTATTTAAATTGTGGTTGTTCAGTCATTTTCACATGCTTTGTAACCTCTTTTGGGGCTTTCTTGGCAAAGATACTGACATGGTTTGCTATTTCCTTTTCCAGATCATTTGACAGATGAGGAAACTGAGACCAACAGGGGCAAGTGACTTGCCTATGGCCACACAACTGTTGTCTAAGGTAAGATTTGAATTCAAAGCATTCTGAATCTCAGTTCAATACTGTATCCACTATTCCTAAGCTTTAGAGCAGCCAGTTCACTGTCTCTCAGACCGTTGGAGGGCTGGACTAAAAAAACCCAAAAAAACTATGAACAAATCTGCATATGGCTGTCTGGGATAGTGAAGGCTGCAGCACTGATTGTGATGGGCCTGTCACACCTTGCACAGGCCCATCACTGCCTCCACCATACTGGGCAGCAGTATACACAGTGAGGAATCCCCTTCCCCAGATCTCTGCTCACCATGCTGATGTCTTCCATTGTGCAGCCACATAATCCTTTGCACTGCACCTTGTTCTCATTCAGTTACTCTCAGAACAAGGCGCCACACAAAGGATTATGTCACCAGAAGTAGCACTGTACGTGAGCAATACCATGCTTTGCAATGCTGCCACATACAGTGCTCTTCTCTCTGACCACCAATGAAAGTGATGCCCCTTCCAGAAGTGTGGTGGGGGCCGGATAAATGGCTTCAGGGGCTCCATGTGGCCCACCTGCTTTAGAGGAAGGAAGAAGTCAGGAAGATCACTTTCCCTTCATTGCCCTGCCTGGGGCTGCTTCTGCTCTGGCTTGATTTCCGGAAACATTTCTCCAACAGCTTGCTCAGTATCCAACACCCCTAGGCTTCTCTGCCTGTGACAAATGAATGGTCACAGCTCTAAGATAAATATTCAATGGCCTTGGAAACTACTTGTGAATCAGTAGCAATGGGAAATATTTGGTGACATTTAATGGATCAGATGCAGCATTTGAACCCAGGTTTTCCTTACTTGAGATTCAGCGCTCTATCCACTATAATACCTTGCCTCCTGAAGGGGGCTGGCAACCAAGCAACACCTCCTAGACATTTGGTATATCTCACCAATGCATGATGGAAATAAATAATGGCGTGGGGTTTGGATACACTTTAAGGGGCTGGGGTTCTTCCTTTATATAAAGGGAGTTAAAAATGTTTTACAAAGGACTCTGGAGTTGGAATCAGAAGACCTGGGTTCCAGTCCCAATTCTGTCACTAACTATCCATGGGCCATTGCACATGTTGCTTCCTCACTCATTGGGATGAGAAATATCTTGATGTGATCCATAAAGTTGGAAGAGTTGGGGAGAAAAATATTTCATGAACATGAAAAATGCTTCATGTTCAGTTGTTTACTCGTGTCTCATGCTTCGTGACCCCATGGACCATTGCATGCCAGGCCCCTCTTCTATCCATCACCATCTCTTGAGTTGTCATTGTTTCCGTGGTACATCTCTCCATCTTGTCCTCTGCTGCCTCCTTCTCCTTTTGCCTCCCGTCTTATATCAGGGTCTTTTCTAGTGAGTCCTGTCTTCTTATGCTATGACCAGAGTATTTAGGCTTCATCTTCAGGATCTCACCTTCTAGTGAAGATCCTAAATACCTGTAAGACTTGCATTTTTTCCTACTTGTATTAGCAAGAACTCCAAGTTCCCTTCTAGCCCTAAGAGCCTGCGTCTGGAAAACGTATTCCCCTAGGATCTTCCCAGACTCTAAAGGGTTCTTTAGTCAGCACCTATGCCCAGCTGCCAAGTACCAGCTTGGAGTGGGAAAAGCAGACAGCTAGTCATAAGCTCTGCCATTAACTTGCTCTGTGACCTTGGGTAAATCTGCCTTTTGGGGGGCCCTGCTTCCCCTTTTGTAAAATGAGGGGGTTAGATTAGATGATCTCCAGCATCCCTTCTAGAACAGATTTTCTGTGATTCCTCAGTGAAGGGATAAAGAAGAGGTTGGTGTGTGTGTGTGTGTGTGTGTGTGTGTGTGTGTGTGTGTGTGTGTGTGTGTGTAATACCCTCTCCTAAAGGCCAGAGTTGCATTCACCAGATATAAGCTGCAGCAGCCTGTACCTATCTGTAGCTCTGAAGAATGTGCTTCAGGGTAAATTCTAGCTCAGCTTCTTCTCAGAGTCCTCCCTGTCTAACTTCATCAGAGGTTCAATGAAAGAGGATATGACTTGCATTTAAAAAGTAATGTGTGTGTGTGTGGGGGGATGAGAGCCAGGCCTAGAAATGGGAGGTCCTGGGTTCAAGTCTGGATTCAGCTACTTCCTAGCTGTGTGACCCTGGACAAGTCACTTAATTCCCATTTCCAAGACTTTACAGCTCTTCTGCCTTAGAATCAATTTATAGTATTGATTCTAAGATGGAAGGCAAGGGTTAAAAAAAAAAAGCAATGGCGCAAGGATTGATGATGATGGAATGGTGGGGAGAAGCCATTGTCTTCTTTACAAAAGAAATGGAGGCTGTTGCAAGTTAGACCTGGATAGGCTGCTGTTCTCTGCTATTGGGGGGTGGCGGTGGCAAAGGAGTGATTGAAGAACAAGGCTAGTCTTCAATGGTATGAGCTGGGAGCATCTGAGAATTTTGATTCTTTCTAGGCAATGAGATATTCCTGGCCTCAGTGCTGCCTTATTAGGGCAAAAAAGGAAGACCAAAAACAAACCCAATACTTTAAGTTTTGTGAGGCGCTTCGTTCAGAACAATGCTATGAGTTGGGTAACACTATTAGTATTGTTGTTCATTCATTTCAGTTGTGTCTGATTCTATGGGACCCTATTGGGGGTTTTCTTCTTGGTTCTTTATTTTTATGTACATCTTAATTACTTGAGGAGAGGGCATTCATATATCTATGTCTATATCTATCTTCTTTATTACTCTTAGAATGGATACTAAGAGGGCAGCTGGGTAGCTCAGCGTCAGGCCCAAAGATGGTAGGTCCTGGGTTCAAATTTGGCCTCAGACACTTCCCAGCTGTGTGACTCTGGACAAGTCACTTGACCCCCATTGCCTAGCCCTTATCATACAGTATTGATTCTAAAGTGGAAGGTAAGGGGTTAAAAAAATGGATACCAAGTATAAGTTCCAAAGTAGAAGAGCAGTAAAGCCTGAGGCCACATTTGAACCCAGGCTCTCTCAACTTGAGACCTGGTGCTCTTAGGCACCCTGTTTGGAGTTTTCTTGGTAAAGACACTGGAGTGGTTTGCTATTTCCTTCTTCAGCTTGTTTTGCAGCTGAGGAAACCAAGGCAAACAAGGTTAAGTGACACACCCACAGCTAGAAAGTGGTTGAGGAGAGGTTTGAGCTCATGAAAATGAGTCTTCTTGATTACATGCGCCATGTTCTATCCACTGCGCCACCTGGCCATCCCAATACTAGTTTTATTATTCCCATTTTACAGATGAGCAAATTGATTCTCAAGAGAGCTCAAGTGGTGTGACTAAGTGATAGATTAATAAGTGTTTGCAGTTTGTGATTCCTGGAATCACAGAACCAGAGCTGGAAATGGATGTCAGAAGCTGTCTAGTGCAATCCCCTCACTCTACACATGAGGAAAGTTAAACGTAACCCAGGAGGTTAAGTGATTTGCCCAAGGTAACACAAGTATAAGATTAGAGGCAGGATTTTATTTTATTTTTTTGAGCAAAGCAGACTTTATTGGTTTTGTTGACATCTTTCTACATACAAACTGACATGTGGGCATACCAGGGCATGCTCATGTACACTCACATACACACACAATGCCTTGGTTTCCTACACATATTATTTTTTATTTAAAAAAAAAATTGAGTAAGATAAGCCAGCTCCTAAATGACTCAGTGGATAGAGTGCTGGGCCTAAAGTCATGAATACTGGAGATCAAATCTGACCTCAGATACTTATTAGTTGTGTGACCCTGGGCAAGTCCCTTGCCCTTTGTTTTATTTTAATCCTCTGGAGGAGGTAAACACTACTCCAGTATCTTTGTCAAGACAACCTCATGGCCAGTATGAGCATGCTATGGTATGGTTCACAGGGTCATGAAGAGTTAGATATGACTAAATAACTTTCCACTGTATCACGCTACCTCCCCTGGTCTCTTGACTCCAAAACAGGTTTTCTTGGAGAGAGAGAGAGAGAGAGAGAAAAAGAGAGAGAGAGAGAGAGAGAGAGAGAGAGAGAGAGAGAGAGAGAGAGAGAGAGAGAGAGAGAGAGAGAGAGAGAGAGAGAAGAGAGAGAGAGAGAGAGAGAGAGAGAGAGAGAGAGAGAGAGAGAGAGAGAGAGAGAGAGAGAGAGAGAGTGTGTGTGTATTGGCACTAAATAGCCCTGTGGGTCACTAAGCCTTCCCTCTCTCCTCCTGGGAATCCTTTACTAAAAATTTTCAAAGTGGAGCATGGAGTGTGCTAGGACACACTGAATTCTCTTTTTCTTCCTTCCTTACTCTCTTTCTTCCTCTCTTCCTCTCTTTTTTCTTTCTTTCTCTGTTTCTTTGTTTCTTCTTTTCTCTCCCTCCCTCTCTCTTTCCCTCCCTTCCTCCCTCCCTCCCTCCCTCCCTTCCTCCCTCCCACCCTCTCTCCCTCCCTCCCTCCCTCCCTTCCTTCCTTCCTTCCTTCCTCCTTCCCTCCCTCCCTTCCTTCCTTCCTTCCTTCCTTCCTTCCTTCCTTCCTTCCTTCCTTCCTTCCTTCCTTCCTTCCTTCCTTCCTTCCTTCCTTCCTTCCTTCCTTCCTTCCTTCCTTCCTTCCTTCCTTCCTTCCTTCCTTCCTTCCTTCCTTCCTTCGATTCTACTCACTTAGATCAGTTTGTGACTCTGACAAAGTCTCCATATAGCAATCATCTATCATTCAAACTTGCCTTTTTCTCTCTATCCTAGGTACTACTGAAGCCAGGGTATTGTATGCATTCTGATGCCCTAGACTCTATGTATCTTATTTTAGGAAGCAATTTTTTCACTCAAAGAAAACAAATGTCTAGGAGTCATAGAAAATTATTTGTTAGAATTAAGGTGAGTTAAATAATAGGAATGGGAACCAGAAGGGGATCTCAGAAAACATTTATCTAGCAATATCCTTATATAAATCAGACAACTGAGGCCCAGAGAAGTGATTTACCCAAGGTCACACAGAGCTGGAGTGTGGACTCAGGTCGTTTGACTCCAGACCCAATTCTCTTCCCATCAATCTTCTTCCTGACATAGTTTGTTCCCTGTCCAAATCTTCTACACTGATACTCAATTATTAAGAGCAATTTCCTGAATTCAGGGACAAATTAGGTCCTTTAATGAGGCATATCTCAAGGCTCAGCTCAAGTATCACCTCCCAGAAAAGATTTTTCTTGATTCCCTGAGTTGTTCATGCTCTTCCCTGCCCTACTGAAATTATTTTGTATTTAATTTGCATGATATTGTTTTTAATTTATCTGTGTACATGTTTTTACCCCACCGAATGAAGGTTCCTTAATGTTTTATTTCTGTATGTGTGTGATGAGTACCTAGTATAATGCCTGGCACATTTATTATTTTTGTTGTTTAGAAATTTTCAGTTATATCTGATTTTTCATGACCCCATTCTGGGTTTCTTGGCAAAGATACTGGAGAGGTTTGCCATTTTCTTCTCCAGTTCATTTTGCAGATGAGGAACTGAGGCCAACAGGATTAAGCAATTTGCTCAGTTACACAGCTAGTAAGTGTCTGAGACCAGATTTGAACTCATGTCTTCTTGACTCAGACCTGGTACTCTAGCCACTGTGCCACCTAACTGCTTGGCACATAATAAGTCATATATATATATGTATAATATATTATATATATGTTCAATTGAATTGGGTTAGTTCCCTGGGTGGAGGGCTTCATTTGGGGGGCAGAGATGGGGGCTTGTGTCATCTCATTTTGCTGAAGATCTCTTCCTAAATATTTTCTATTTTCAAGGATCCTTGACAGGGATGAGCTAAGCCATCTTGGGAACTCTGGGAATATCCTCTTGGAACATTTCAGGCTCAGGAAAACAAAGAACACATTTTGTCAAGACCTCATTTTTAAACCCTTGAGTATTTCAAGGGAAATTTAGTCCGTATGTTTATGATTCATTTGCACTTAACTCATCAGCTGCTTGATTCTGACTCTTTGATGTCCCAGAAACCTTTTGAGCCTTTTCTATAATCCTCCTCACGGTTTCCTTCACCCACAGCTGAGGATCATGTTTGGTCCAAAAGGGAACATTCACTTTGGGTTGCCCTGATGCTGTCCAGGCTCTGGATTCCCAAACTCCATAAACAGGAACATGTCTTTCAGACAAAGATGATGCTCCTGACTAGTGGGGAATTGGGTTCCCTTTCTGTCATTTCCCCAGCCAGATAGATGGATTACCAGAACCACAGCTAGGAAGTTTTGGGCCAAGAGCAGAGAGAGTAGAACTCATGGAAGTGGTGGGGAATGCACCCTGGCGTATACCCTAACACCTATCGGAGTCCAGTTAGTGGATGGACAGACCCTGTTGTGGAATCAAGGCATTAGAGGGTAGAGGTTGGTAGTATGGTTATAGGGTCAGAGTAGGGAGGAAGCATGCTTATGGTGCTATTAATATCTTCTAAGTTTTATCTCCCTGGGCTAGAGCCCTAGTCCCTCCATAGTAGTTCTGTCCCTGTGGAGTACAGGGCATCCTCTACACTCTCTTACCTATTGTCACAAGTCTGTGGTGCTGCTGGTCTGGGTGAATCTGCCTCCATGGTTAAGGAATCAGCCCATTGCTTTATTTAGGGCTTAATCTGTGATTGGGTTGAGAGGGTCAGACTATGGCCAGGTTTAGTGAATCAGTCTATGGCCAGAGTTATAAAATTGTAGTATCTAAAACTGGTAGGGATCTTAGAGATCATCTTATCTGATCCTCTCATTTTACAGAGGAGGAAACTGAGACCTGAGAGAGGAGGGAGTAAATAGCAGAGCCAGTTTTAGAAATCAGGTCCTCTGGGGCTCGAGCCAGGCTTGGAGACAGGAGGACCTGGGTTCAAATCTGATTTGAGACACTTCCTAGCTGTGTGATCCTGGACAAATCACTGAACCTCCATTTTCTAGGCCTTATGATTCTTCTGCCTTGGAACTGACACCTAGTATTGATTCTAAGACAGAAAGTAAGGGTTTAAAAAAAGAAAAAGTAATCAAATGCTCTGGCTTTAAATAGTGACTCCATGCAGGTATGGTTGGTCAGCTGGTGGCTGGAATTAATGGGACTATTTAGTTAGGGCTAAGAGTCTCTGTGAGTAGAGCAAGGTCATTGACAGGCATGAGAATCAAATCTATGACCATGGATGGACTCATTAGCATCATGCGGTCCTCAATGGAAATAATGATCCTGGGTAAGCAATAAGAGAGATAGTTGAAACAATAAGAAATGATTTTGCTTGGAATTCATGTTTTTAATGACTCTTTTTTCATTGCACAATATGAATTTTAGTTTTCTTTTAATCATCAGTTGCCTATTAGCTACATAAAACAGTGGAATTCTATGTTTGAAGGCTCCCAGGTTCAGTATGGTGATGCCCGACTTTGCTAATCTGCTGTCCCAATAGGTAATTCTTAAAAAAATTCCCTCCATGGGTTTGCCCCACTTCTCAGCAAAGATTTAAGAGCTCAGTGGTCCAGGGAACTCTCTGAGGCATCCTTACTTTTACAAAATATACCACAGTAATTGACTAGTGTGCTCCAAAGTACTGCTATAAATAATTAAAACAAAACTACACTTATCAAAATAAATGAAGCAAACAAGGTGTCCTTGGCTACCAAACCCCATTTTGGGGGAATAGATTGAAAATATATGGTTATTCAATTTGATCTAATCTAACAAGCATTTATTCAGTGCCTACTCTGTACAAGGAAAGTCCTAGAATACAAATCTAGTCCCTGACCTTCAAAGAGCTTCCATTTATATTAACCACAGATGCTGGAATATACTCTTAAAACAGAATGTTTGAAAACACAGGCATGAAGTATGGTGGACTCAAGACTGACTCCTGGCCCTTCTATTTACTAGCAGTGTGACTGGGCAAATCACTTTACTCTCTCTGAGCCTCTGTTTTCTAATCTGTTAAATGGGGGTATTACACTTAGGAGGAAAAAAAAAAACCAAACAAACATGTCCTCACTTACTAGATGAAAGGATGCCAACAAGAGAAATAGATCCAACAGAGATGCTATATATGTAACCAAACATCTAGAGAAAATGTAAAAAATATAGATTCTGGCATAATGTTGAAACATTAACAATTCACATTTTATAGTGTTTGCTTTTAAAAAAGCAAGTTCTTTCCTCCCAACTCCAATAAGGTAGTCCATTAAAATATCATTCCCTTATCTGTTTAGTTTCTACTATACCAATATGGTGAGCAGCCTTTTGTATGGGAGTGTTGTATGTCTGACTGTTGTAACTTAATTGATACATAGTGGTCTACATAGAGCTATTTGGTTGGAAGCGTTTAGTCAACTGGTTGGTTTGCCTAATAACATGTGTGAGTGATCATTCTAATAGCTGGGATTTATAAAGCAGACCTAGAAGAGTGGCAAAAACTTCAAGGTAGCATAATAATACAATAGCTAACATTTATATAGCATTTACTATGAGCCAAGCACTGTGCTCAACCTTTTACAATTATCATCTCATTTGATTCTTACAACAATCCTGCATGGTGGTTTTGTTTGGTCATTGTGTCCAGCTTTTCATGATCCCATTTAGGGTTTCCTTGGCAAAGATACTGGAATGGTTTGCCATTTCCTTCTCCAGCTCATTTGACAGAAGAGGAACAAATAGGGTTAAGTGACTTGCCCAGAGTCACACAGCCAGTAAGCATCTGAAACCAAGTTTGAATGTAGGAAGAGGAGTTCAAGCCTGCCACTCTATCACTACACTACCTGGCTGCCTCTATCCTTCATGGTAGGTGCTGTTATTATCTCTATTTTACAATTGAGGAAATTGAGGCAAAAAGAGTCCAGGTTACTGGTAAATGGCTGAGATCAAACTTGAACTAAGATCTTCCTGATTCCAGGTGCAGCTCTCTGTCCTCTGCACCACCTGGCCACACAGAGTACCATGAGATATAGGACAGAAGGCAAGAGGACTGCTGGGAAACTCAAATGTTTTCAGTTGATGCTTTCAGGCCAGGCCTAGTCGCCCTGCTCTGTGTAGTGCATATCCAACGTACCGTATGCATAGTCAGCAGAGTCCCAGAAATATTGGTTGCTGTGTGACGCCTGACCATCGAGATTGCATTAGACACAGTCTTGGTCAGTATCCCGGATGTTTTCAAACACCTGCTTAGCTGGCATGTACAGAGACACGGCATACATTTGTACGACTGATTTTTTTTCTTCAGTTTTTGCTTAGGATTTCTGGTGATTCCAGATTCAAATAGAATGAAAAATTGGAGAAAAAAATGAAATTTGATATGAATATGATGAGGAGAAAACAGGGTTTCTGACCTTTAGATAGTGAGATACAAGGCAGGAAGGTGCTATAGTGCATGGAGTGCTGGACCTGGAGCCAGGAAAACTCGAGTTCAAATCCAGCTTCAGATATGTCCTAGCTGTGTGATCTTGGGCAAGTTGCTTATTGGTGGTTTGCCTCCATTTTCTTATCTATAAAATGGGAATAATAATAGAACTTCTCCAGGATTCTTGTGAGAATCAAATGAGATAATAACTGCATAGTGCTTAGTACAGAATCTGGCACATTGTAGGCACTTTATAGATGCTTATTTGAAGAAGAGAAAAAGATCTGATTCTGAACTCCATAGGGGAAAAAAAAAAGCCCAAGAAAAAAGCTAGGAAGCTGATTCCCTTTCCTAAAGAGCTTGATCTCCTCAGGATCTTAGCTTCCTGGAGTGATAGAAAGACATGCTCAGCAATTTGTTCTCCTGAGGACTAAAGGTGCCCTCTGAGCATTGGTTGAGTGCTTTGTTATCAGTCAGAGGTGTGGAAATTAAAAAAAAAAACTCTTAAATTATCATGGTCTCCCCCAAAGTCAGCCTTTCCTGTTGAGGGGGGCCAGCTAACACCTGAAAGAGACATTTAAAAGCCACCAGAGGGAGCTGAATCTTTCCCTGTTGCTTTAATCACCCTGGGAATTAAATAATGAAGGAGAAAGACTAGCTCTACCTCTGCTAAATCCATCATTTGTTTACATGGGCCAAAACACAGTTTGCTGTGTTCAGTGAATCCACTGATTTTTTTTTTACACTTAATTGACCCTTTCCCTCAGCAGGATAGAAAGCCCAAAATGCAATGATCCTTGACATTGGAAATTTATGGAATTCATAGAAGTATCAGGGAACTGTCAGAGAAGTGGGGTGGCCTTTGTATTTTTTTCAGCAGCCCATCCTCCTTAGGTCTCTGGGCCTCACTTGTCTCCTTTGTAAAATAAGGGGACAGACTCAGTTATCACAAAGATTTCTTCCAGCTCTTTTGTTCTGTGAACCTATTATCACCATTTTTGCCAAATCGCACATTCTGTAAATTGAGATTGCATCTTTGTATGATTATATTATCTGACGTTTTTACCAAGTTGACTGATGGATGAGTCAAATAATAATGTTGGCTCCATTAATTAAATTATCTAAGCAGAATTGACTAAATTGATTATTTTTTTTCACAAAGACAAACTATTTTTGATTTTAAAGGCTGAGTTCAAGACAACTTTTTGCTTAGTGTTTGAATTTTATTAATAATTTTGTTTTTATATCACCTTTATTTACAAATAGAGTCTGCCTCTCTTTCCAGCCTCAGGAGAGCCATCCCTTGGAACAAAGAATATAAAGGAGAGGGGGGAATTAGTTCAATACAGTTAACCAACTAAGTCTGACAACATATGTTGTGTCCCACACCCATAGTACTTCTCCTCTGCAAAGGAGGGACAGAGATGTATTTGCTTTGATCTTCGTCTGGGCTAAACTCAACAATTTTTCACTTTTTAAAAAGCAGGCAGTTTTGAGTTTCTTTTTTCCTTCACTTCCTTACTGGTTTGTGGGGGGCAAGAATAGGGTTAGGAATAGGGGCTAGATCTCTGTTTTTGCTGTCATAGGTAAGGAATCCCTCTCTATTAATGTACGTGGTGGGGTGCCTTCTCTGTCACTTAGTTTTGGAGAATCCTCTAGCGCAGTCAGAGCTTAAGTTACTTGCTCAGCATCCTGCAACCAACAGGTAATCAAAGATAGGATCTGAGTTCAAATTGGTCCTTCTGGCTCACAGGCCAATTCCCTCTGCATTACAATTTCATCAGCATAATCTAGGTTCTGCCCAAGGAGCAGCATGGCCTGGGATCCAAACCTGTGTGACTCAGACTGTTGAGGATGTTGCCTGAGACAGTGATGGAATGATTCTACTGCTCATTGTGATATTCTGTCCTGGTAAAAGGTCCTGGGGGCAGCTGGGTGACTCTGTAGATTGAGAGCCAGGCCCAGGGATGGGTGGTCCTGGGTTCAAATGTGACCTCAGACACTTCCTAGCTGTGTGACTCTGGGCAAGTCACTTAACCCCCATTGCCTAGCCCTTACCACTCTTCTGTCTTGGAACCAATACACAGTATTAATTTAAGACAGAAGGTAAGGGTTAAAAAAAAAAAAAGGTAATGGTCCTGATCCTGCAGGGCTAGGCTTGAGGATGGGACAGCCCCATGAGGAATCCTGCTTAAATTGATTCTTTATCAATGCACATAGTTTGAATGTCAGAAAGTTCTGTTTTCCAGGAAAGGTTTCTAAAGCTTTCCAACTAGGGTGCAGGGAAGGAGGAGGCAGCATCATGGTTTGACCTTGACTAGGGGTCATCAATACTTTGCCCTCTACTTCCCCTGCTAGCTAAGCCCAACCTCCTGCTCTTGGATTATGGAAAAAGTCAAAACAGGCTGCAGTTTCATTCATTCTATCCTGGCGTCTGGACCTGTTCAACTTTTTCCAGAAAGGAGGACCCCTCCCCACCCTCTCCATCTTCAGAATCACTAGATAAAATGCGTTTAATTCTGCAATTCTTTCTCTAGTCTGAGTTTATGCTTCTGGGAAAGAAAGGCCAACCAACAAGCAGAATTTCTATGCACAGCAATTAGAAACAGGGCAAAAACACCCCCTCCCCCCTCCTTGCCTCACTCCCACCCCCACCCCAAGGAGGGCCATATCGTGATTGCAGTTAGGCCAGAGACTCTCCCCGCCCCCACCTCCTTCCTTTGACCTCTTTTACATCAGACATTTTCTTTTTTCCTTTTGTGAATCCTTCAAACATCCTCATTCCCGTTCCCCCTTTGCCCGTTATTTTCTTTCCTGTTTCATCCACAACATGCTTCTGCATCTGTTTCTTCTTCTAGCCTGAAGATAATTCATTAAGGTATCTCTCCCCCTTCCCGGGCCTCCCTTCTCTGATACACCTTTCCACCTTCTAGCACCCCAACTAAAAAACACCATCAATATTTCATAAACTCGCAGTGACAAATTTATTTTAATGTGGTCCACAGAGAACCCGAGATTGATTGGCCTCTCAGAAATATGACACGTTTCAAAGCAGGATATTCATGGAGTGTTTTAGTGCCTACATTAGTCAGAGAGGAGCAGCGCCTGAATTTATCATAGTTATGACTTTCTCGGTATCCATTTTCTTTTAGCCCCTGACAGCAACTATCTGAATGGTCCCTATTGATTGGCTTTGTGGTCGTGTCTTTAAAATGCACTCGTGGTGGGGGTTTTCAGATCAAATTAAACCTGATTTCCGGGAGACTGCTGTGGGGGGCACAAAGGGGCCCGCTCAGCCTGATTTGTACTTTGGAGCTTAGATTTGGGAGGGAAGAGGAAAAATCAGCACCTTCGGGGAAACTGATCCCTTCACCTTTCTGTTGGTGATTAGCTGGAAAAAAAATGGAGTGACAAGTTGGAGAAAGGAAACTGTCATCCATCTCCAAGCTGGGCTGTCTGGAGTGGGTGAACATGCTGACAACTGTGAGACCGGGGTTAGGGGAAGTCCTTTGACTGTTTCAAGGACTCACGGTCAGCCCAGGGGGCCACTGTAAATCTTGGTACTCAACTGAGAGTTGCCACAGGGGTGGGTGGGCTTCATAGACTAAGGAAGACTGTCTGGCACAGTGGGAAATTTTCAGCCCTAGTGCCAAAGAACCTGGGTTCAAATCCTTGGTTTGTTCTTTACTGCCTGGAAGACCTTGAGCAAATGAGAGGATCAAGATGCCTCACACTCCTTCCATCTCTTAAGTACGTGATCCTTTGATAAGGTAAGGGAGACTTGGTGGTGCAATGAATAGGAGTACCAGGCTTGGAATCAGGAAGACTCATCTTCATGAGTTCAAATCTGGCCTCAGGCACTCCCTACCTTGGTGACCCTGGGCAAGTCACCTAACCCTACTTGCCTCAGTTTCCTTATCTATAAAACAAGCTGGAGAAGGAAATGGCAAACCACTCCTGTATCTTTGATAAGAAAACTCCAAAAGGGTCATGAAAAGCTGGACATGACTGAAACAAATGGACAAGAATGTGATAAACTAAAGTGGTAGAAAGGTAGATTTCATAGTTAGATAAGAGGGTAGAGTTTGTCTGGACCAATCTCCTCTTTTTATTTTTATATTAATTTATATTTATTTTTATTGGAAAGAAAAATGAAGAATGATGCAATAATTTGGCCTGTCCAGTATCATACAAGTAGTAAGATGCAGAGCAATGATTCTGATTCCAGATCCTATACTCTTTCTTTTCTTGTCTAAAGCCCCCCCCCCCAAACTGTTTACCTATTATTTAAAAAATTGTTACTAAGTATTGGTTCCAAAGTGGAAGAGCAATAAAGGCAATTGGAATTCAGGGACATGACATGTCTAGGGTCACACAGCTAGGAAATATTTGAGGTTACGTTTGAACCCAGGACCTCCCATCTCTAAGCCCTTTTCTCTAGCCACTTAGCCACTTAGATGCAACCACCTGTATTCTTTCTACAGCACCATAAGTCTTCCTCCTTTAAAATTTAAAATTAAATTTATTTAATTATTTTTAAATTTTATTTAAAATGTTTATTTAATTAAATTTTATTTAAATTACTTAATTCAATTAAATTTAATTTAAAAATAAAATTTTAAATTAAAATAAAAAAATAGGACTCATAAAATGTTCTGATTGGAAGAGACCTTAAAGAAGTAAGAAAAACAAGGCATGGAGTAGTTTAATGACATACCCAGGATCACACAGTTAGATAGTTGTAAGGCTGGTACTTGGACCCAGCCTCCTGACTCTAAGTTCAGCATTCTTGCCTCTGCTCAAGGAGCTGCTTCTAATTAAGTAAGGTAGGAAGATAGGTTCAGGCATTTCTGAACAAAAAGTGTGTGTGTGTCGTGCGCACGTGCATGTCTGGTTACTCCTTCAGTTAACCAGGAAATTGTCACTCCCCCCATCTTCCAAACAACCCATTCCTCAGCTTCCTCTCAGTCAGGTAAGAGTTTCTCTCATGAGTCACAAGTGAGACCCGTTTTATAAGGGCAGGGCCTGTTGCGATCTTCCCCCGTGAAGGGATGGACGACATAGGACGAAATCACAGACTGTCATGGGTTATCTCTTCCTTCCTCCTGGTTTTAAACTCTTCCTGCATTTAGTACTTAACGAATGTTCCTAGGATTTAAAGCAGCACAGAGAAGGGAAGAAAATACGGGTTTAAGTGCCAACTCTGTGCTAGGCCCTGTGCTAAGCACTTTACAAATATTATCTCGTTTGTTCCTTGTTGTTTCTTTGAGGAAATTTTTCATCCAATCTCCTGATTTTATAGAAGAGGAAAACAAGGTTTTGTGATTTGTCCAAGAGCTTTGGCTTAATCTAAACGGCTTGGAACTTGGTCTTCTTGCTGTAAAAATTGACCCCCGACAGACCAGTCTGGGCTCAGTTTTTGGTTGGCCACCAGAACTCCTTCCAGAGAGATGCCAGTCTACAATTCTGTCCTAAGGCAGTCGGGTTTCCTGGCTAGTTGGGATGCCCCCTGGGGCCATCTTCCTCTCCGACCTAGCTTTGACCCACATCCCGTTTCCTCCGTCCCCAGGGTATGGGCCACACAGGTCCATTCCCTGTTACTTGTTAGCAAGCTGAAAGACACAGGATTTAATTAAAAACAAAACTTGACATAAGTGTTTCTAATTGTAATTTAAAAAACTGTCTCTTTTGTAAAGGTGACAGTTTGCAAACACAAGTGTGAGCTGCTTCTTACCTCACTTGTCTGCTGCCTCGTCTCCGAGTAGCAGAACAGCGCAGAGAGCGCGAATTTAGTGTGAATGACTTATTCCAACTGTGAATGACTTATCCTGGCTTTCTCCTGAGGAGTGCCAGCCGACATCTGTCATTTGGGTATATTTAGCTAACTAAATTCCAGAGAGACACTCAGGTGCCTATCTTGGATCACAAATCTGAGATCCCGACTGGCAGCAAAGTCAGGGGCAGACCTCAGAGAAAGTGGAGACATCACTTTGAGGCATTTCCAGGAAGAAGTTTGGGCCAGGCCCATGGATGGATGATCGGATATAGAGCTGGAGAGGACCCCGAGCCCAAACCCTTTTATCTGCCAGAGGGGGAAACTGACGCCCAGCTAGGTGGAGCAGTTTGCATGTGATAAGGAAGCTTTGAATCTTGCCATCTCACCCTAAATGCAGTGGTCTTACCACTATGCCATGCTTCTGGACTTTCCTGCCCCTCCATGACCCTGGTCTTGTAGCAGCAGTGAGGTTCCATAGTGGATGGAACACTGGGCCTGGAATCAGGGAGGCCTGAGTTCAGATACAACCTTAGATACTTACTAATTGTGTGGCCCTGGGAAAATCACTTAATGATTGTTTGCCTCAGTTTCTTCAACTGTGATATAGGGATAATAATAGCACCTGTCTCCCAGGGTTGTTTTGAGGATCAATGAGATAATATTTGCAAAGTACATAGTACAGAGCCTGGCACATAGGAGACACTTATCCACTCCCACCACCATTTTTGTGGTGGCTTTGGGAGCCTGTGTCCACAATTCAAATTAGGCCAAAAAGAAGGTAAAAAAAAATAAATCCTTGCAGATATGTCTATCCCAGCACAAGACTGGTCCTCACAATAGCAGTATGTTGCAATGGAAAGAGTATTATCCTTGAAGTTAGAAAACCTGGGTTTGAATCTTGACAGTGCCATGTACTATCGGGGAAACACTAGACAAGTCCTTTCCACCTTCTGAACCTTGTTTGTTCCTCTGTAAAATAATAATAGCTAGCTTTTGTACAGTGTGTTAAGGGTTGCAAAGAACAGTACTTGTTATCTCATTTGATGCCAATAACAGCCTTGTGAAGTGGGGGCTGTTATTACCTCTAATTTACAGATGAGGAAAATAAGGCAGAACTACACAGGAGGTATCTGAATCCCACACTCCTACCTGCCTCAATGAGAGGATTCAGCTAGATGACCTTTCTTTCTTTCTCTCTTTCTCTCTTTCTCTCTTTCTCTCTCTCTCTCTCTCTCTCTCTCTCTCTCTCTCTCTCTCTCTCTCTCTCTCTCTTTCTTTCTTTCTTTCTTTCTTTCTTTCTTTCTTTCTTTCTTTCTTTCTTTCTTTCTTTCTTTCTTTCTTTCTTTCTTTCTTTCTTTCTTTCTTTCTTTCTTTCTTTCTTTCTTTCTTTCTTTCTTTCTTTCTTTCTTTCTTTCTTTCTCTCTTTCTCTCCCTCTCTCTCTCTCTTCCTTCCTTCCTTCCTTCCTTCCTTCCTTCCTTCCTTCCTTCCTTCCTTCCTTCCTTCCTTCCTTCCTTCCTTCCTTCCTTCCTTCCTTCCTTCCTTCCTTCCTTCCTTCCTTTCTTCCTTCCTTTCTTTCTCTCCTTTTGCTGTCTTAGTAACAACTCTAAGACTGAAGGGCAAGGGCTAGGCAAACAGGGTTAAAAGAGACTTGCCCAGGATCACACAGCTAGGAAGAATCTGAGGTCAGGTTTGAACCCAGGACCCCTTATCTCTAGGCCTGGTGCTCTATCCATTGAGTCACCAAATTACCACTAGCTTGATGATTTTTAAATTCCCTTCCAGTCTTGAATCCTATGAACCTAAGAGCCTGGGATCATTTTTTGAAGTCACACCTTCTACAAGGTTATGTGGTGCCAGTGACCTCCATCATAGGTGCCAGCATGGATAAGGCAAAGACCTGAGTTCCAATCTCATCCTAGATGTTACTAGCTGTGGGACCCTGGGCAATTCAATTAACCTCTTTCTAATTCAGTTTCCTTCACTGTCAAATAGCACCAACTATAGGGTTGTTGTGAGGATCGAATGAGATCCTATTTATATAGCACTTAGCACAGTGCCTGGCACATAGCAGGCACCTAATAAATGCTTGTTCCCTTCCTCTCCCTCTTTCCCATTCCCAGGGTCAGGTGGTGATTAGATGGTGGATTAAGGCACAAATGTTCAGTCTGTACAGCCCTGACCTGCTTCCTGGCATTTAGTCTATAGACAACCCCACCATGCCACATGCCTCCCTTCTGACCATTATCGTTTTCTGAGGAGAGACGCAGCCAGTCCCTATGTCATTGGTGATGGGTACCCAAGCATGTGGCAGTATCTCCTTTCAATCTTTCAGGGAAACCTGCCACGATCTAAACATGGATTGTGAATGTGGCAATAGCAGAAAACATTGCCGTTCCCAAAATATGTCCATGGGCAGCTTTCTAGATTCTGAATTCGATATGAATCAACAGTGTAACACAGGAGCCAAGGGAAAAAAAATACTCATGCATTGTTAGGTCGCGTTAATAGAAGTGGAGGAGAAGAGAAGTATTAATCATAGGATTATAAATCTAGAATGGGAAATAACCTCAGAGACCATCTAGTCCATCCTCTTCATTTTAAAGATGAAGGAACTGAAGCCCAGGGAAGTGAAGTGGCTTGTCTAAAGCTATCGGGAATAAACAACCCAAATGGGATGTAAATCCAGACCTCTAGACCTCTGACTGCAGAGGCATCACTCTTTCCATTTTACTTTATTGCCCCCATGGAAGTGAACTATAGCAGAGGTAGCTGTGGCTCAGTGGTTAAAAGTATGGGGTTTGGAGTCAGTGTGACCATGTGACCCTGGAGAAGTCACTTAACCTCTGGGTGCCTGACAAAAAGATCCACTCAATCTGGAAATAGCAACTCACTCCAGTGTCTTTGCCAAGAAAACTCCATGGATATCTCTAGTCCAAGGGGTCATGAAGAGTCAAAAATAACTGAACAAAAATGAGGGAGCTGTATTCAGTCTTGGACACATTTTTAACACAAATTGGAATCTGACTAGTGGAGAGTGACTAAATGGTATAGCGACTGGAGGAGAGGCTATATGAGGATATACCAAAAAAACTGGGGACATTTCTCCTAAAGAAAACAAATTTGGGGACATGGGGATGAACTCTCTTCAGGTCTCTGAAGTTCTGCCATATGAAAAAAGGGATTAGATTTGCTTTCTTTGGCCCCTGAAGGCAGAACTAGGAATTTTGGGTGAAAGGTAGAGAGGGGGCAGATTTTGGCTCCAAAGAAGGAAAAGTTTCTTAATAATTTAGAGCTGTCTCAGAGGGGAAAGGAATAGGTTTCCCCTCACTTTTGGTCTTTAGGCAGAGGCTAGATGAGTACTTGGCAGGAACGTCACAGAGAGGGCTATGTTTTTCGTCTGGGATGGGATGGTTTAGGTGTCTTTTGGAAATCTCATCTGGCTCAGGGATTCTGGGAAATCTATCATTTCCAGTCTACCTGCTTCTGCTCATTCACCCATTCAGTCAGTCAGCAAATACTGAGTACCTCCCTCTTTAGTACTATGGCAGGCACTGAAGGATAAAGATGTCAGGGACAGGATTTCATCCTCCCAGAAGCTGACAGTTTAGTGAAGGAGGCAAAACACACCTAAAACAGGCAAGAGCAAAGATGAGATCATGCTAAGTGCCAGGCTGAGCAATTCAGACAAGAGCTCTCTGTGGGTCAGACATTTTTGGCAGAGAGCAGTGTAGACTTGTTGGGGCAAACAGGTGGGAATGTTGAAGATGGGAAGGATTAGGAAGGTACTAGAAAGGAAAACTAGGTCTTAGAGGATGGAGAAGAGGAAGAGCATTTCAGGGAAAATAGCCTAAGCAAAATCATGAAGGTGGCAACTAGTGTCTTGTCAGTGAGGAGCAGTGAGAAGAGACTGGTTGGATTGGAGAGGAGGGGGCTAAGGGTGGGGGAGCTGTGAGAGATTAGGGTGGAAAAGTACTCTGCACCCAGGATTTGATAGCAAACAACTGGGGAGTTGTATTTGAACTTGTCATCTCTTTTCTTTGTCTAGCTACTCCAGGAAGATCTGTTTCTGAAATCTCCACTATTTTCCCAGAGGGCTGCAGCCTCAAAGATGTTGGCTGTATTTTAGGAGAGATGCTACAAGGAAAACTTGACCTGTAACTCAAACACTTTACTTCATGGTGTGTGAAGAATAACACTCTTTATCTCCGGAAGCAGCCTAGCTTTGCGAGCTGTGGTTAACGTTTATGACAGGTGATATACCACGGGCATTGCCTAGCAAGATTCGGACCTCACACCTCACAAGCCCTGTTACTAGAGATACTTCTAGCCTGAGAAAAGCACAAGAAATTCTGCTGGAAACAATATTTGCTGGGAAGCAAAGAGGTTTACATCATCTTAAATTAATGCTTTTTACCTTTTTTCCTCTCAGATAGTTAGTGACCAAATCTCATTGGCCTAGTCACTCCTCTGGGGGAATTCAATGGGAATGGAGGTTCTTACATTCTTTGAGAACTGAGTTTCACCCAGTGATTCTATAATTGGGTATAAACACCTAAGGAGATCAAAGACAAACAGAAAGGTTACCTTTTTTCCTACTCTTTATGTACTGATTTATGTATATTTTGACATTCTCATTAGAATAGAAGCTCTTTGAGGGCAGGATTTAAAAAAAAAAAAACTTTCATTGAGTCCCTAGTGCTTCTGCTCAGTGCCTGGCAATTGTTTAATGAATGCTTGTTGATTGATCAATTGAAAAATACCATATATGCAAAAATATTTCTAGCAGCACTTTTTTTGGGTATGGTAGCAAAGAATTGAAAACAAAGTACCCCCCTCCCCATAGGAGGATGGGTGAATAGATGATCATATATGAATGTGCTGGGCTATTACTCTGTTGTTAGAAATGATGAGTATAAAGAATGCAGAGAAATTTGACAAGTTTTGTATGAAACAGATGTAGGATGAAGTAAGAAGAACCAGGAGAACAATGGCCACATCCAGGATGGTACAAAGGAGAAGGACCCTGAAAGATACCAGTGTCTGATATTGACTTCAGGGGATTGATGATGAAACTGACCTTTTCTCTCTCAACAGGAAGGTGGTAGATTACAGGTGCAGGATGAGGCATATATATGACTAAAATGTTGGTTTGTTTCACTTATGTCACAAGGGAAGGTTCATTTGGGTGAGGAGGGGGTGAAGTAATCAGAAAACACCAGCAATATCAGAAAGCATCAATAAAACAGTTTTCCTCTCTCCCTCCACAAAAACCCTTCATGCTTAGGGAAGAGAATGGGACCCTCTTGGGTCAGGGGGGAGGGGTTACTCTAGTCTAGTGGGAACTAAAGGAAGAAAATCTAAGAAAGAAGAGTTTGGGGATTCCTTGGGGGAAGAGGGTTTATGTTGGAAGATTGTATTGGGTTTTAAAGATCCTCAGATGGAGGTCAGTGAGTTTGGTCCAGTTCCATCCTCGCTGATTCTTGTGACTCCATTTGTGTTTTTTTGGACAAAGATACTGGAGTGGTGTGCCATTTCCTTTTAAAGCTCATTTTAAAGATGAGGAAACTGAGGCAAATAGGGTTCAGTGACTTGCCCAGGGTTATATAGCCAGTAAGTGTCTGAGACCAGACTTGAACTTAGGAATATGTCTTCTTCCCTTTAGGCCCCTCATTCTATCCACTGCACCACCTACCTGAGTTCAGTGAAGGGAGATGCTTATATACATTCTAGCCCATAAGAGGTATGGTAGAAGTAGCTATGAACTTGGAATCAGAAGACCTGGAGAGAGCCCCTCCTCTGTCCCTTGTTACCTACCTGTGTGACCTTGGGCAAGTTACTTCCCTCTTCCGGCCTTAGAGATCTCATCTCTAAAGTGAAAAGCTTGGACCCAATGATGCCCAAGGTCCTTCCCAGAGCTGACTTTCTGATTCTGTGAGCCCTGGTTGGAGAGTAAGACATGAGTCTGTCTCCTGGCTCTAATGCTGATTAGTTGTGGGATAATGGGCAAGTCAGAGTGGATCTTAGCCTCAGTTTTCTCATCTACATAATAGGAATAATATCACATTATTATGGCCCTCATAGGAATGCTTTAAAGAAAGATCTTTGTAAATCAATAAGCACAAGTTTATGAAAAAATGTACCCTATACACAGAGGCTGGGGATGTTGTTGTGTCATTTTAGTTATGTCTGATTCTTCTCAACTCCACTTCAGGTTCTTTTACAAAGATTCTGGAGGTGTTTGCCATTTCCTTCTCTATCCCATTTGACAGATGACAAAATTGAGGCAAATGAAGTTAAGTGACTTGTCCAGGGTCACCCAGAAAGTGTCTAAGGCCAGATTTGAACTCATGAAGATGAGTCTTCCTGATTCCAAGCCTGGCACTCTATCCACTGTGCCACCTGGCTTACTGGATATAATGGCTGGGAATACAGTGACTAAAATGAAACATTCCCTCTCCTCAAGCATCTTGCATTTTAATAGGATAAATAGCATGTGCACATATAGGCATATGCAAAATTTATACAAAATCAATGCAAAGTAATTTCAGAGAACACTAGCTTCTGAGGGGATAAAGAAAAGCTTCATGGAGAAGGTGACAATTGAAATATGTTTTGAAGAAAATAAGGGATTCTAAGAAGGGAAGGTGAGGTGGACAAACCTCCTGGTCATGAAGGGCAGCCCATATAAATACATGGAGATGTGGGAGATAGTGTTGTGGGTGATAAAGAGCCAGAAGATCAATGTGGCAGGACCACAGAACTTGGGGAAACCTTTAAAGGCCTAGAAAAATAGGAGCGCCAATAGGGGTTGAATAGAATGGAGATGAAAGAGGAGAGAGAGATGGAGTCTCTCGTTGTTTGACCCAGGCGGCTGCTTAGATCTGGTTCTGTTCTCAGCTGGACTGGGATGAGTGGGGAGGGAGCTCCATTTCATAAAGAACATGATGGGGAGACTACAAAGGAGAGGAAAGGAAGGAGTGAGAAGTTGGAGACTAGGAAATAGGAGTGAACAGGAGAAGGAGGAGAGGGGGAAGGTTTTCCTGGGTGCCCCTATAATCCAGGGTTCCTTAACTTGGAGACCATAAACATGTTTTAAAAATATTTTTATAAGAGGCAAGTAGGTGACTCAATGGATAGAGAGCCAGGCCTGGAATTGGGAGGATCTAGGTTCAAATCTGGTCTTAGGTACTTTCTAGCTATGTGGCCTTGGGCAAGTCACTTGACCCTAAATTGCCTAACCCTTACTACTTTTCTGTCTTTGGAACTAATACTCAGTATTGACTCTAGAGATAGAAGGTAAGAGTTAAAATTTTTTTTGTAATTATATTTTAAGATAATTAGTTTTCTTTGCAATCTAATGTGTTATATTTTATGCATTTTAAACACTCTTCTGAGAAGGGGCCCATAGGCTTTCCAGACTTTTAATGGGGTCCATGACTCAAAGAATGTTAAAAATTCCTATTGTAATCATTCTATGTGGATGGGATGACTGAATTATGGCAGCTAGGTGGTATAGTTCATGCTGGGTTTGGAATTAGGAAGTCTCATCTTTCTGAATTCAAATCTGGCCTCAGACACTTACTCATTTTGGAACCTTGGGCAAGTCACTGGACCTCACTTGCCTCAGTTTCCTCTTCTGATAAATGAGCCAAAGATAGAAATGGCAGACCACTCTAGTATCTTTGCCAAAAAAAAAGTCAAGATGAGGTCATGAAGAACTGGACATGACTAAAAATGACTGAACAATAACAGGTCATCTATACAAGACCTTTTAAGTTCAGTTCAATTCAAGAAACATTTATTAAGCACCCAGAGCATACAAGGTACTGTGCTAGGAAGTAGAACCTTCTTCACATGCTCAAACATATTTCTTCTTGCTCTGAATAGTGCCTAGAGCAGTGATTCCAGAGGAGACTATTTGCCATGTTTTCTGATTGCAATGGAGTGATGACGTTACCCAAGAGGGACAATCATGGGATCCTAGGGTATAGAACTGGAAAGAGCCTTAGAGATCATCTAGTCTAGATATTCTTAGCTTTTTCTGAGTTATCGATCCCTTTGGCAGTTTGCTGCAGTCTGTAGACTCGTCAAAATCATGTTTTTAAATCCAGAAAGTAAAAAAAACAAACAAACATAGGATTACAAGGGAGATCCATTACACTGAAATAAAGATAAATAAGGATAAAAATGTTTGCTCAATCCAAGTTTAGGAACATCTCAATATCAATCCACAGCGTCTGGGAATGTTTATGGACACCAGGTCTTATCTAACTGACTCATTTTATACACGAGGAAACTAAGATCTAGGGAGGTGGATAACTTAGTATAGTGGAAAGATCACTGGGCTTGGAATCAGCAGCCTGGGCTTAAATCCTACCTGTCATTTACTAGCTCTGTGACTTTGAAGCAATCATTTCATCTCTGAGACTTAGTTTCAACTGTAAAATGAGAAATAATATTTGTTCCATTTATTTGTTTGGTTGAGGCTGTGTATAGGGTAGATTTGTCAAAAGCGTGCCAACTTTGGTTCCAGAGAGCTTATTTTTAATTCAGCCCCTGCTCTTTATTAGCTATATGACCTTGGATGAAACACTGGACCTCGGTTTCTTCTTCTGTAAAAGGAAGACCCAGCACTACATTGTCCTTACTCTCTTTTTAATTTCCTATAGTCTGGCTTCTGACATTTTTATTCAACTGAAATGGCTTTCTCCAAAGTTACTAATGATTACTTAATTGCCAAATCTAATGGTCTTTTCTCAATCCTTATCCCTCTTGGCCTCTCTGTAGTTTTTGATACTGTTGGCCACTCCCTTTTGGATATTATCTTTTCTCTATTTTTTGGTGAAATTTTTGGTCTTCTTGTTCTTTCTAGGAAGCTTTTCCTGATCACTCTTAATTCTAGTGATTTCTCTCTATTAGTTTATCTTTGTGAAAGGGACTTTTTAGCTCCCTTTGTTTATTTTAACTTAATTGATCAAGAATTTGAAGTGCCCCTCCTTTCACATTTAGTCAGTTAGGTGCTTAAAGAACCTTTTACTAGAAAAGGAAGTTCACAACCTCAAAGACCAGAAGTGGATCCCACAAGCACTCCCCAACCCCCCCACCCCCGCAGTGCTAGACAAATTAAGGAACTATGATTGGTTCCTGAGATGTGATGTGGGAGAACTGCTGGGTGGAAAAAAAAGTGTTTATAAGGTGAAACCCAACAGGAAATCAGGCGATCTGATTTCCAATTCCGATTTTGGATTCTCATTTCAGATGTGGCTTCTGATTTTGGCTTCCTGATTTGGGCTTTGGATTGTGGTGGACATTCAGATTCAGATTCCTGTGTTGGTAATCTGGGCTGAAAAGGGACACTTACTCTGATGAGACTCTTGCCTCCCTGGCTTTAGAGACTATCTTTTGGGGCTCAGCCTCTTTAGCATTGATCTTTTGGATGGTGAAATACTTTGCTAGAGATGATCTTGTGGACTGGTGAGATTTGTATTTGTATTTGCATTCATGATCTGGAGGCACTCAGATTCGGACTTAGGGTATTTAGCTAGACAATATTTTCTACCTCCTTCTAACATTTCCCTCGATGAAAACTGCTAACAGCTTTGTTACTTAAGAGTTAATTTTTAAAAACAGCAACCACACCAACCATTTTAACTCTTAATTTGACCAAAACCAATTTTAACTCTTACATCTCTAATTTATCCAATTTATGCTTTTTTGTATAGTTGCCTACATGTTGTATCTCCTATTAGACTGTGAGCTTTTCTTGTGAAAGGGGATTTATTTCTACCTTTTTTGTATCTCCCACACTTAGCACAGTTCCTGGCACATAGTAGATGCTTAATTAATGTTTATTGAATGATTTATTGACAAAGGTTTCTTTCAGTTGTAGACCTTTGGCCATTCTGTGTTCTTTGAACTCTAAATCTTTTGATCTGTGTGATCCAGAGTGGCAGACACATGATGCTAGTCATCTGCCAGAGCCCTAACCCTCCATGTTTCTCAGTGTATCAGTGTTGAGCCATTTTGATGTCTCTGTTTTCCTGATGGAGGTGGTCTTCAGAAACATTTTGGTGCCATTCAACAAATAAAGCTCAGGACCACACTAGAATTTGGAATCAGATGATGTGTTCAAATCCTGATTCTGATTCTTATTACCAAGGTAACTTTAGAGAAGTCACTTAATTTTTGGTTCCCACTTCCCTCATCTATAAATCCTCCTATAAGCTTCCAGATAGAAATGAATATTTTGTACAGATGATATGTACACATACATAGGTGGCAGCATGGTATAAGTAGTAACACTTGGATTCAAATCTTTCCTTTTACATTTTTTGGCTGTGTGACCCAGGGCAAGTCATTCAACCTTCCAGTGCCCTCTAGGCAACTCTCTTTCTAAAGTTATATAGAGAAGGTAATGGCTTTCCTTGAAAAGTTCCCCAAGTCAATAAAATCACAAGTTTAGTCTTTATCAGTCCCTCACTATTCCCATCACTATCTATACCATCTACCTATCTATCATCTATCTCTATCTACTCTATACCATCTATCTCTAGCTGTATCTATATTCATATTCACCTCTATATTGATAATGTTATCTCTCAATCAATTATTATCTATGCCTTTGTGGATATGCATCTATATACGTACATACACACAGATATAAAATGATTTAGTTACCATTGTCTATTCACAAAGTTTTCCTAAGAGGAATTGTTAAAATGCCTTCATAGTTAGAGTCTGACTATTGGGACACTCTGACATATTATGGATGGGAAAATGTCATGTCATTGGCCAATTCCCATGAAAAGTTAAAAAATTCCCCATTTTCATAGGCAACCAATTGTCAAAACAAAGAGAGAAATTATAGTCACAAAGATGGTGTCATTGTGCCTCGGGTAATTATAGCAAGGCATTTGTAAATAAAACTCTATTACTAAGACATTATTAACAAGTCAGACCTGAGATTGCTGAAGTTTCAGCCTCACAGAGACTGGCTTGTAAAAAAAAAAAGTAGTGCTTTTAAGAACAATACAATGGAGTTTAGTAGCTATTGTTGCTTGTATTTTGTTCCTCTTGGGATATATTAAGGAAATCATTGTTTCTCCCATTTTTGAAATAGGAACTGCACCACAAGGCATGGGATTTAGATTTGGAAGAAACTTTAGAGAGAAAAATGTCACTAGCAATGCTTTGTGTTGATGCAAATTTCACAAACTAGGTCTAGCACAAGTAGCACCAACCAACTGTGGGCAAATGCTCCAAACTGGGGCCGAGGCAAATGACAGGAAACATTTTCTAATTTTGGAGAGGGATGAGTGGGAGAGAGGGACCCTGGGACATCTGCTCCTACTGGAGAGGCTGCTACCTTGGGAAGAGAACAGAATGGGAGGTCAAGGTAAGAGGATGAATTCACCTCAGCTTTTAACTAAACTACTAAAGGATGACAAGTACTAGTAATCCTCTAAATTTTGCCCTTGGACAAAGTCTGGCTTAGTCTACTCTAGTTATGGTTTTACTTAGAGATGATCTAGTATAACCCTTTCATTTTATGGATTGGGAAACTGAGGCTCAGGAATGTTAAACAACTTAAGTAAGACTTACAATGGCAATGCCAAAGTTTGAACCTAGGTTTTATGGATTCTTGGAAGCTCTAAGATGGCACTCCTATGTTGAGGGGTAAGTGTGTCTCAGTGGTTAGAGCATTGGGCCTGGAGTCAGGATGATTTGAGTTCACATCCAGTTTCAGACACTTCCTAGTTTTTTGATCCTGGGCAAGTCACTTAACTAAGATCTACTGAATCCACTAGAGGAGAAAATGGCAAACCACTCAGTGCCTTCACCAAGAAAATCACATGGATGGCTATGGTCCATGGGGTCAGAAAGAGTTAGACACCACTGAATGAACAACAAATGGCCCTAATTAACATTGCCCAAGAATGATTAGATGACTGACTTTATTAATAAACTCCCTGAAGTTTGGTCTTCCATTTCCAATCTATTCCAGATCTACATTTCCTATTTCCTTGAGAAGAAATGGCATTTTGGAAGAGAGTAATCTTCTGTGGAACTGAGAATAGTGGTTTATTATTCAGAGACAAGCTCAAACATTCATGGCAGTATCCTGAAGCTTTCTCAGTTAAAATGAAGAGGAGAAGTTAATGTAGGTCCATTGGATGAGTGCCAATGCTGTGCTACAGCCTCAGGTTTCGGCAAGAAGACTGTATGATTCTCACTACAGAGATACAGACGACATCGGTATAGGAATTGTGGATAAAGCTGTATGTGCAGTGGTACATATATATCATATATATGCAGTAGGAAAACATCTGCATGTGCAGTGGTGACAGCATTTGTATGTGTGATGGTGACAACATCTGTATTTGCAATGGTAACATCTGCATTGCAGTGGTGACAATGTGTGTATACGCAGTGTTGATGACCGTATTGCAGTGGTGACAGCATCTGTATGTGCAATAGTGACAACATCTGTATTTGCTATGATAACATAGTCAGGGCAGGGGCAATAATATCTGTGTGAGTAGTGATGACAGCATCTGTTTGTACAGTGGCAATACCATTCGTATGTGTCCTCTTAAGTCCAAGGGGGGAAAATCCCCCTATCACATGGAATTTGAAATGTTATTTTATTTCATATTCTATCTCATTACTACTATAAGAAAGAAGATTATTATTATTTTGCTTTTCAGTCTCAGTTTAAAAAAGTGGGGCATGATACAGGGTAGAGGGAGCTGTGGCCACCCTCTGGACTGGACTTTCCCTTATGGGACCTGCTTCCACCATCTTTGGGGACTTCCCCTCAAAGAATTGGCCACAAAAGTCTG
The DNA here is from genome assembly GCF_027887165.1 of Monodelphis domestica. NCBI lineage: Eukaryota > Metazoa > Chordata > Mammalia > Didelphimorphia > Didelphidae > Monodelphis > Monodelphis domestica. Next base: position 403,713,957 of record NC_077227.1, on the reverse strand, counting down.
TTCTCATAGGAAATGTTTTTCTATAGGCGATCAGTTTCTGTTTCTTCTCCTTCACCAGTTGAGACTCTTGCAGGGTGAATTCTGCATTCATAAAAAGACTTAACTCTGGGAATTATTTTTAAAAAGAATGTTTAAGGGGCAGCTGGGTAGCACAGTGGATAGAGTGCCAGCTCTTGAGTAGGGGAAGACCTGAATTCAAATGTGGCTTCAAACACTTCTTTGTTGTTTAACTCTGGGCAAGTCACTTAACTCCAACTAGTCCTTGTTGCTCCTCTGTCTTAGAAATGATACTAAGACAGAAGGGTTTAAGAAAAAAAAAATTAATCACTCTCATTTATAGATGGTACTGGAGTTCCTTAGGTCAATGGAATTTGGTTCTCAAAGAAGTATTAAGTTTACACATGGTTGCAGGACAACTCCTGGAAGCAATGGATGAAAGAAAAAGGAAGTCCTGGATTTGGAGTTGGAGAACCAGTGTGTGAATACCATGTCTGCCATTTATTGCCTATGTGACCTTGGGCAAGTCACTTATTTATCAACTCCTGTTCTCATTTTTCTCATCTGTCTACTGAAGGTGTTGCAATAGACAGCATCTTAAGGTCTATTTTTGGTTCTAGATCAATGACTATAATCCTATGAACTTCTAACAGAGCCATCTGAAAATGAAATAGGTTGATTTATTAGTAAGTGAGCTACCCATCAGTTCAGATGTTCAAGCAGAGACTGGATGATCAGGAAGGTTTTAGAAGGGATTCTAGTACTCTTGAGGAGGTCGAACTAAATGAGGACCCTTAGGGATTTAAAAGATGGGGAGGAATTTAACCAGCAAATAGGGCAAAGGTGGGCATTCCAGGCATAGAGAACAGAGAGAGCAGAGATCTGGGAGTAAAAGGGTATGTTTAGAGGCCAGAGAAATGTACATAATGATAGGATCTGTTACTTAAAATTTTCTTTTTTACCAAACTTTTACTTTGTAGACAATCCAAAGACAAAACCATGCCAGAACACCTAAATTTGAATGAATGAAGGTGGTGTCGTTATTGAATCATTTCACTTGTTTCTGACAGAACTTTTCTTGACACTATTTTGGTGTTTTCTTGGCAAGGATATCGGAGTGTTTTGCCATTTCTTTCTCCAGCTTGTTTTACAGATGAGGAAACTGAGACCAACAGGGTTAAGTGACGTGCTCAGTCACACAGCTAGAAATTGTCTGAGGATAGATTTGAACTTATGAGCCCAAGTCTCCCTGACTCCAGGCTTCACCCTCTATTCACTGCATCACCCAACTGCCTAAATGAAGGAGGTGTTGGTGTATTTCTTTGGATGAATCTCAGAATCTTCCTACCCATAGTTCCTAGCATGAATGAAGAAAGGAATGGCCCAGAAGCTGCTCTTGCTACCCTAGAAGAAGCCAATTATTTACATCTCAGCCTCAGCCACTTCAGGGTTTAGTCTCACTGTCAATCAGGGCTAGAGGGGTGGCAAGGAGAGAAGGAGGAGAGGAGATGGGGAGATGGTGCTTCTCAGATAATCAGACATTAATAGATTCACAGTTCATCGACTTCAAAGCTTCGACTTATAGGAGTTGAAGTCACTCTTCTGCACAGAGATGTGATTCCCCCCTTCCTCCTTCCAATTTTAAAAAATAGTGCAAAGGTGGGGAAAATCCACAAAACTGATAGTGGTGAAGTGTTTGCTGTTGGTTAAGGGGTTGTTACTCTCAATTCTCAATATCTGTTACTTACAGGGCGAGAACAGGATCTTAATCATGCGACAAATTGAAGTGATATTATTTTGACATGTTGCCAGATGGCAAGGATTTGCATTTTTGTTGTTGTTTGCAAAGAGCTCCTATCAAGGGTAGTTGGGCACCACAGGTAGAAGGAAAGTCTTAAAAATCTGCACTGGATTGGGGGGAGTGAATTTTTGCTGCTTGGTCAGGGGGCAGGGCCAGAGGAAAATGAATTGAGCTCTGCAAAATGCCTGCTCTTTCCCGAATTACCAACAGCAAATAGGAATGATGAAATAAGAAGAAAAGGAAGAAGAAAGGCTCTTGTGCACTTAAAAAAAAATAAACCCTTACCTTCCATCTTAGAATCAATACTGTGTCTTGTTTTCAAGGCATAAAAGCAGTAAGGGTTAAGCAAAAGGGGGTTACCTGACTTACCCAGGGTCACACAGCTTGAAAGTGTCTGAGATCAGATTTGAACCCAGGACTTCTCATCTGGCTCTCTAGCCACTGATATATCCACCTAGCTTCCCCTTCTTGTGTACTTTTTAATAATTCAGAGAGATTTGTGTCTATATCACAAGGTCCTACATTAGAAAACTTAAGAAACTTAAAAAAAGAAACTTAAGAAAGACTTGAGGGAGAAGGAAATAAGCATATGCCAGGCATACTAGATCTGGAGTCAGGAAGACCTGAATTCAAATTTGTCCTCATCCACTTAGGATGACCCTGGGCAAATAATTTAACCCTGTTTGCCTCAGTTTTCTCATCTATAAAATGAGCTGGAGAAGGAAATGACAAACGGCTCCAGTATCTCTGCTAAGAAACCCCAAATGGGGTCAAGAAGAGTCAGATATGACTGAAAAATGATGAAACTACATGTCAGGAATTGTGTGAAACACTTGGCACAAATATTGTCTCATTTAATCTCACAACGGTTCTTCAAGTATGAATTATTATTATCCTCACTTTACAGTTAAGAACACTGAGGCAAACAGAGTTTAAGTCACTTGCTCAGGGTTGCCTAGCTAAGCTGGATAAGATAGCAGTCTTCATTAAAAACAACAACAACAACAACAACAAGAAAACAAAACCCTCACCTTCTGTCTTAAAATCAATACTGTGTATTGGCTCCAAGGCGGAAGAGTGGTAAGGGCTAGGCAATGGGGGTCAAGTGACTTGCCCAGGGTCACCCAGCTGGGAAGTGTCTGAGGTCAGACTTGAACCTAGGACCTCTCATCTCTAGGCCTGGCTGTCAATCCACTGAGCTAACCAGTCCCTTCTCCCCCCTCCCCCAATCCTCATGTTTTTGAAGGACTATCAAGTAGAATGGCCAGAACAAGAAGAAATGGGTGGAGTGGCATGATATAAGTGGTGGCATTGCTAGGCTTGGAACCAGAAAGGTCTGGGTTCAAATTCTATCTCAGGAACTGTGTGACCTGTTTGTCAGGTTCCTCATTTGTCAAATGGAGATAATAATAGCATCTACCTCAAAGGGGTGTTATGGGGATCAGATGAGACAATATATGTGTCAGGAAGCCTTGCACATAACCTGATTAACTAAGACTGAAGCCCTCATGTGAGAGGGTGGGGACTTGTTTCTGGGAGAAAACATTCTTTGTTCCTCTGCTTCTGGGTTGGAGAAATATTGTTTCTTTGGCTGCAAAACCCAGGCTGCCTCTCTAAAACTATCAGACTGGGGCAGTCTCTCTGTCTCTTCTGCCTCTGTTTTTCTATCTCTGCCTCTGTCTCCCCATCTCTCTCTCTGTCTCTGCCTCTGTCTCCCCATCTCTCTCTGTCTCTGCCTCTGTCTCCCCATCTCTCTCTCTGTCTCTGCCTCTGTCTCCCCATCTCTCTCTGTCTCTGCCTCTGTCTCCCCATCTCTCTCTGTCTCTGCCTCTGTCTCCCCATCTCTCTCTGTCTCTGCCTCTGTCTCCCCATCTCTCTCTCTGTCTCTGCCTCTGTCTCCCCATCTCTCTCTCTGTCTCTGCCTCTGTCTCCCCATCTCTCTCTCTGTCTCTGCCTCTGTCTCCCCATCTCTCTCTGTCTCTGCCTATGTCTGTTTCTGTCCCTCTGTCTTTGTCTCTGGGTGTGTGTGTCTTCCCAGTGGCATCCAAGGGGCGAAGTTACTTCAGTCAAAGCTGGGTACACTAGGCTGGCTGGGGGGAAGGGTCCCCTTTCCTTTTCTCCTTGTGTCCCCAAGGATGAGTTTAGGGGGTTTTGGCCTTGTTTCTTTTGTTCTAGGCCCAGGCTGGGGACTCCTGAACTTGGGAGCTTTAGCCTTAGTGACCTTGGAGCCAAGATTCCAGGCCAACTGTTGCTGTGAGCCCAAGAATAAGGAAGCCCTGAGAAGCAAGTGCTGGGCTGCAAGCCTGGGGAGCTTTAGATGTGGAACTTGGGGGAATGATACTATACAGGAATTGAGTTAAGCTATAAACAGAACCCCTTTCCCTTCTGCAGAGAATGAGGGAGTATAAGGAGAGTAAGATTATGATCCTACCACCCCAGCTGTGTTTTGGGAGGGGAGAAGTGAATATTTGTCTGTTTGTTTTTGTTAGAGCTTCCAAATAAATTCCTTTGTGAAAGCTAATCTGAGGTGGGCATCTAGGTGGCTCATTCTATTGAGAGCTAGGCCTCGGGATGGGAGGTCCTGGGCCTGGTAACCCCTGTTGACTAACTCTTCTGCCTTGGGTGGGAATTAAATATTTAGGGGATCCAAACCCAGGGGGAGACTTGCCACATTAAGTAGGATGCTGGAGAGTCATGTGTTTTAATTTGCCAGCGTGGCAGGCGAGATTCTTGACCAGATGAAGTCAAGGGATGTGATGTGTGAGGACTGGACTGAAATTCTGGCCAATTAGAAAATCTTAGGGGAAGGGTTTAGACTAAGCTTAAAAAGCCAACAAGCAGAGTGCTCTCTGCCATTTTTTTTTCTTGTAGAAGAAGCTCTCTCTCTGGTGAGCAGTCTGGGCTTTTATTCATGTAAGCCATCTCTGGCAAGACCTGGGCTTGAATAACAAGGGGCAAGTTGTTTCCCCTCTTCCTTGCCTACAAAATGGTGATAATGATACTTTTATTACCTATTTTTCTATAGTTGTTGTGAGGAAAATGCATAATGTACCATAAAATACTGTGGAAACGTGAGCTATTGTTATGATGATGATTATGACTATTGCTTACTAAACGACTGAAGTAGATTTTTTGATGGTATCATCAGTGTAGTATTAAGATAACCTCTCTTTTAAGTGATTGGACTAACATTTAGCCCCAGGACAAATAAAAAGCATGTGTTAAGCTATTATTGAGTGGTAAGTACAATGTCAAGCACTGAGATACATTTATAGCAATACTGTCCTTGCTCTCAAAGATCTTCCATTCTAGTAGGGGGGAAATGAGTCTCTTTAGAAAGGCCCATTTTGATGTAGACTCTAAATGATCACCCTAGTGCAATTATCAATAATATGGAAATAAGTCTTGATCAATGACACAAGTAAAACCCAGTAGAATTGCTCATTGGCTACAGGACGGGGGAGGGAGGATGGGAGGGAAAGAATACAAATCATGTAACCATGGAATAATATTCTAAATGAATTAATTAAATCCATTTTTTCACTTAAAAAATAGAAAGGCCCATTTTTTATTTATCATCTTCTGCAATGTTTTATTGTAATATGGTGATGAGCCTGGGTCCTGGAAGGCTCTGATAGTACATTACAATCTTCATCTGGTAGGTCTTACCAAGCTGTAAAGACTTTAAGGATTGGCTTGATAAATGACCATACCTGTCCCCTGAAGTCAGCCTAGCAAAGCTTACAATGACCCGTCCCTGGGAGCAGAGATATGAATATAAATTTGGAAGCCATGTCTATGGCAAATTGTGTAGGGGATGAAGGAAGATAAAGGCCATGGACAATGGGGCTGGGTAGCCTGTGACCCAGAGAGTGCTGTCCAAACTTTCAGGGTAAACAAGATACTCCATCTTTTGACTTTTGGTGTTTTCACTGGCTTTACCCCATATTGGTATTCTTTCCCTTCTCATCTTCCCCTCCTGACTTCTTCAACTTTCTTTAAGTTCTACTAATGCCTCCCCCCCCCCCCAGAAAGTCTTTCCTGATCCCTCAATTCAAGTGCCTGCTCTCTGTTGATTAACTCCAATTTATTTTGTATATGACTGTTTACACATAGTTGTTTACATGTTGTCTCCTCCATGAGAGCAGAGTTGGTCTTTTGCCTTTTTCTGAATTCCCAGTACTTCTCACAATGCCTGGCACCTGGTATTAATTTAGTGTGGCATATAGTAGGCATTTAATGAATGTTTATTGATTCCCTGACTGACCCCAGACTCCATGGGGGAAGGCAGCAGATGCAAAGAAGCATGGTGGTAAAGGAAGATGGACCACATGGAGACAAACTGCTGTGGCAATTTAGATTATTGGGGTGATAGAGACCCAGGACAAGTTGAGAGTGGGGATTGTGTATGGTGGCACTGGGACAGTGGAATGGAAGATTCCTCATTGTGATGCTCCGTTGGCAAAGTCCTTCCCAACCTGGCCCCTTCCTACCCTTCCACTCTTTACTCTTCTCTACCTATTCTAAAAGCCAACTGTACTGTGATCCTTGCGGTTCCTCTGTTAAATTTATTTGTGATTGGACTTGAATATTTTTAATTGGTGGTCACCAGGGATTTAATTTCTAAATCCCAAAATGAATTACTCAAGTAAATGGAATTTATGGTAATTTATTTTTATAATAGAGGGAAGATATTAAGGAAGAGAGAAAAGGGGAGAGAAAGAGAAAGATCTGGCTTCCTCTGAAACAGTAAGGCACCAGTCAGGGGAAAGGAGTCTCAAGACAATGGGTCTTTCTCAGAGGTTCACACCTCCAGAAAGGGCAAGGAACTAAGTCAGCTTTTACCTTCACCACAGTGACTATCTAAAAGGGAAGCAGTCTGAGGTCTCCTGCACAAGCTCTTCCAGGGGTTCAGTTCCACAGCCAGGTGTCTTCACTCCAAGTCTGAGTGTCTGTCTTTCAGTATCTCCTCAAGTGTCTGTCTTCCCTCCAGCTCTGAGTGACTGTCTTCACTCCAAGTCCTAGTGACTGTCTTCCAGTCCAACTCCGAGTGACTGATGATCTTCACTCCAAGCCTGAGTGACTGATCTCTATTGAATCACCTTGTGTGCCTCTGTTTCCTCTATTTAAAGACCTTTTTCTCTTGTGTCACTTCCCCTACATTTTTATATCTACTAATCACAGCAGATGCTCCTCTCCAGAATTGCCCACTCAATGTATGAAATGGGTGTCACACCTTTTGTAGTTAGTTAACACCTTTTTGTGGCTAGTTAACACCATTTTTGATTAGTTAGCACCTTTTTGTAGTTAGTTAATACCTTTTTGGTTCGTTAATACCTTTTTGTAGTTAAAATGGGTAGATCTACTTTAACTGCGGGGTTAACACTTTGGGGATTAAAATCTAAAAATAGACAGGAGATTACAATTTAAATCTTCACAATAAAGGAAGAGCTAAGTACCTTCATTGTGACAATCAGGAGATAGCCAAATCCAATCTTCACACCTCATATGACCCTCTATTATCCTGACTTAATGATTTTACTCTGGTTAGCAACTATCCTTTATAGCATGAAATTCCTCTTAATTTCCAATTCATAGATTCCTTGGCTTTCTACAAGGCACAGCCAAAATCCTACCTTCCTCAGAAGGTTGTTTTTGGTTCTCACAGGTTAGTTAGTCTTCCCTCTGAGATCCCTTCCATTTGCTCTGTACATATCTTGTTTGTGTCTGGTTTATTTCCATATTGTCTCCTCATCTGAATATGAACTTCTTGGGATTTAAAAAAATTTCTTTGTATTTCTAGGGCTTGGTCACATATTTGGCATAAGTGAATGCTTAATAAATATTTTCTTGGTGACTGAATGTTTGTCAACTGTCCCCAATGCACTGATTATTCCACTCATGTGACTCTGAGCAGAAAAAAAAAATCAATCACCAAGCATTAATTAAGCATTTACAATGTTCTAAAAACTGTGATAGGTAATAGGGAAGGTTGGGTGATGAAATTTTCAACCATAGAGACTGAAGAAGGCCATTCATTAAGGGACTGAGTGATCCCAGTATACATTCATGCATAGTGATGATCCACAGATTCTGGAATTATTGAAGAAACCAGCAAACATTTATTGCATGGCTACTCTGCATGGCTACTCTGTGTAGGTCCCTGGGCTATGATGGTGGACAGACATACGCACATAGTTGCTTGCTTGTTGTCTCCCCTATTCGATGCCCTCCTTGAGGGTGTTGACTGGTTCTGACTTTATCTGTATCCCTACCACTTGGCAGAGTGCCTGGCACACAGTAAATGCTTAAGAAAAGCTTGCTGACTCTTGATCAGACACCATCCCACACTAGGGAGCTTCCAGCAGTCTTCACTCCCTGTTTATTCTCTTCTAGCCAGTTCTTCTTCCTGTGTGGATTTTCTCTGGCTGTCCCCCTTCCCTAAATTGCTCTTCCTCCTCAGCTCCACTTCCTGCATTCCCCAGCTTTCTTCAAGTCTCAGTTAAAATCTCTTCTTCAAGAAACCTTTCCCAATTCTCTTTCATGCTACTGCCCTCCCTCTGTTATTATCTCCAATTTGATATTAGATATTCCTAATATATTATGCTATATTAACAAGTTATATCTTAAATGTATCTTGTTTGCATCTAGTTGTCATCTCCTTGATTATACTGTGAGCTCCATGAGACGAGGGATTATTTTACTACTTCCTTTTATTTATATTCTTTTTTCTTAACATAGTGCCTGGTATGTAGTGAGGTACTTAATAAGTGCTAGTTAATTAACTCTCTGCATATTAGTCTAGATTCTTTTCTAAGACAAGATGATAAGATGAAAAAGAAAGGAAATAACCCTGGAGGAGATCTTGCCCTTTTTTCACACATATCTGAATTTCAGGGCCAGGGACCCATGGCATCAATGTGGGTTTCCCATCAATTTTTCTCCAGAGCCTGAGCCAGGAAGCTTTGCCACTGGCCTAATATAAAACAACAGCAACAAATGGAAGAAACCAAAAACAGTCTGGCCCCCAGCAGGCATTAGTAACAACCACTGGCTGGGTTCTGTGCCCCAATGGTATCCCTGGAATGTCAAGAGAAAGGAAGGAAGGCCAGTAGAACATTGGATGGAGCATTTGTGGTGAATTTATGGGAGAACATGGATAAGAATCCCATAGCCTGGACAGGAAAGCATGGATTGCTCCCTCATCTGTGAGATCACAGATTCATTTGAATACTGGAGTATTTTTTTTTTTGCCTTTTGCCATAAAATCCATTTCATATAAAAATGGAAAGCAGGAGAACTGGGAGATTGTAAGGAGATGGGAGTTCTATTTAGATAAGGATAATGATTTGTTTATTATTAATTATGCCATGACCTCAGGTCTAATTCAGGCCACTGCTAATTTAATAGAGTTTAAATTGGAAGAGACACTTTTCTCCCTTATTTCTTGTTCAACAGCTGGTTCCCTCAGGGACGAATCCACTGTTCACAATTAATTTATTCCTTTTGTGACCTGAGGTCAGATTTCAGAAGGGGATTACCTTTTGCAACTGAGCACAATAGAAAGAGGGTTAAGTTTGGAGTCAGAGGACTAGGGTTCAGATCCTAGCTTTGGTACTTAGTGCATGTGAGTTTAGGCCAGTCACTTAGCCTCTCTGGGCCTCAGCTTCCTCATCTGTAAAGTTGAGGGAAGTGGACTAGTTGGTATTTAAGGTTCCTTCTAGTTCTGCCTGTGATGATTCAATTATATTGACTCTTGTACCCTTGGCCAAGAGGTTCATTTACCCAGAAAGTGGTTTGCCTGATCAGTGGCTAAAATTGTTAGTAAGAGCTGATTTGTAGAGGACAGGCAGCTGTGTAATGAAGTAACCAAGGAGTCCTGTTTGACTAAGTTCTGGACATTGAGTTCCCCCCACTCTTTGGGTCTCTAAGCATTGGGTTCTGTGACCCTTATAGCCTCTTAGGGCACTAGAATCCCTCCCCTCATTTTTTCAGAGCCATCTGGATAAACTTTGGTAATGGTTAATGTTTGGTTCATGTTTTTCTTTCATTAGGCCAGATCTTCCTGTCTTAATTCCTTTTGCTGAGTGAACTCTTCCTACATCTTGGGGGTCCACTAAACGAGGACTTAGTAAAAGTTCCTTTAGGTGCTGGAGTAGCTGGGGTGGGGGAAAGAGAAAGGGCAGATAAAAGAATCAGAGCTAGAGTTTGGGTCTTGAATAGTATTGTCAATGAACCCCAAACATAGGGTTCTTAAGACTAGGAGCAAAGGAAAACACTTAAGAAACAGCATAAAAGTGGACAAATTCTACTAGTTACAGACATTTCCTTCCTGTCATCTGCAAGAGTTGGTTTGTAAATGACTAGCCAATAAGACTAGTAACTTTCTTCTAGACTTAGCTCAAGTCTCATCTTCCACATATCTTCTTCCATCTCCTCAGCTGCTCTTACCATCCCCCTTGAGATCTCTCTCTCTCTCTCTCTCTCTCTCTCTCTCTCTCTCTCTCTCTCTCTCTCTCTCTCTCTCTCTCTTTCTCCCTCTCTACCCCCCCTTTCATAAATATATATGTATATATATTTTACTTATTTGCATGTTGTTCCTCCCCCTCCTTTAGAATGTAAGGTCCTTGAGGGCAGAGACCATGTTCTTGTCTTTTTTTATAGCTTGAGAGCTTAACACAGTGCCTAGCTCATACTAAACACTTAGTAAATGACTCAACTGATTGAGTGGAAAACTATAGAACATAGTAAAGCCTGGCAAGTTCATTAGAGAGATGAAAAATGAAGTGTTCTTTGAAGTGTCTGAAGGCAGATCCCTGCTCATGAGGGTTAGGGAAGGCTTCTAGAAGAGATGGCTCTTGAGTTGGGCTTTAAAGGATACACATAAATTTTAGCACATTGAGTGAGGATAAAAGCATTCTGGGCAGGAAGAATAGCATGAGCAAAGGTAGGTAAGTAAGCAAGAGTGTATGGGACACATTCAGGAGAAAGAAAGACCAGTTTGGTTGGGGAACAAATAAGATGAGCTATTAATTGTAACATATATGCTAGTCATAAAAATGAGTATCCCTCATTTTACAGATAAATCTGGATTATGTCATCTTCCTGAGTCCAGAAAAAGCAGGAGCAAAAAGAAAAACTGGCCAGTATTTCTCCAGTTCTGACAAGGGGAGAGGTGATCCTGGACAAATGACATAAGGACTGTAAGTCTTTTCACTGGTTATATCCCTATATCGGAACTGGGCATGTTAAGACCCATGGCTAAATGATCCTTATGTACATAGTAGGTGTTTAATAAATGCTGGTTGATTGATTGACCGATTGATCAAACTTAGCTAGTTCTTTGTGCTCTGGCTCACTGATCTCCCATCCCCTACTGATCCTCATTTGATTTCTCAAGTTTACTTTGCTACTGGGAAGAGAATGTGCTGACTCATCCACATGGACATCTTGGTCCTGAGCAGCCTATCCATTTCTCATTGTAAACGGATGACTTGGTGTTCAATTTATCAATCAGTTTTGGATGAGTCTCTGTCATCATGAAGGTCTGTCAGGTCCTTTTTCTGTTTGGACCCAGAGGGCAGAACTAAGATATGTTATAGAAAGCCAGATTTCAGCTCAATAGGAGGAAAATGTCTAAGAATTTGTGCTGTTCAAAGGTTGAATAGACTTCCTTGACAGAGTGAGTTCCTGGTGTCTGAATGTCTTTAAGCAGAAGAGTCCAATGAGCTGACAAACATTTTTAAGCACTTGCTATGTGTTGGGAAATGTGCTAAGCACTCTGTTTACAAAGAAAGGCAAAGAAGTGGTTCTCATTCTCAAGAAACTCACATTCTAAAGGGGGAGTCAGCATGTGAACAAGTGGGAGCCTAGAAGATGTACACACTGTAAGTTAAAAGATGATCTCAGAGGGAAAGGACTGGCAATTGGTCGGATTAGGATAGGATTTGAGTGGAGTCATGAAGGAAGCCAAGAGGTAGAGATGAGAAGGAAGACCATTCTAGGGATAAGAGGGGAATGTGAGGAGGGACCTAGAGTCAATGGAAATGCTGGAGTTGGGAGATGGAGTGCTGTGTGAGGAACAGTAAGTAGACCAGAGACTGAGAGTAAAGAGTAAAAATTTTAGAAAGGCAAGATCTAGATGACTAGCTTTCAAGTATTACTGGATTATTGATCTAGAACTAGGGGGGACCTGAGAAGCTATCTAATCCACTCCTCTTGTTTTATAGATGAGGATGTCATAGAGGGATCTCATACTTTGAGTCTGTGTTGAATTGGATAATCAATCCTAAAAAGTCTTTGAGATTCTACGAATAGTTCCCTTGGTGCCTAATCCTTCTTAGGGAGTTTCTGAGCATGCAAGACTGAAGACCAGACCCTCGGATAGTGGAGATACCAACTAGATACAGACACTTTCTGAGAACCAGCCTGAAAAGGCTAATTTTTCTGTCCTTCTCTCTCTCTCTCTCTCTCTCTCTCTCTCTCTCTCTCTCTCTCTCTCTCTCTCTCTCTCTCTCTCTCTCTCTCTTCTTTCTCTCTCTCTCTTCTTTCTCATTGTTGGGCAGTCATTTCAGTTATGTCTGACTCTTTGTGATCTCATTTGAAATTTTCTTGGCAAAGACACTAGAGTGGTTTGCCATTTCCTTCTCCAGCTCATTTTATAGATAAGGAAACAGAGGCAAACAGGGTAAGTGATTTACTCTGGGTCATAAAGCTAGTTAGTATCTGAGTTCGTATTTGAACTTACAAAAATGAGTCGTCCTGATTCAGGCCTGGCACCCTATCCACTGTGCCACCTAGCTTCTCTACCTACTACTTAGGTTCTATTATTACCATTTTTAAGATGAGAAAAGGCACAGAGAAGGTAACCTAGAGTCATAGAGCAAATAAATATCTGATGCCAGATTCAGATTCAGTTCTTTCTGATTCCAAGTCTAGTACTCTAGCAATTATTTCCAGATGCTCCAGTTGTTTTTGCACATGGAGTGTCAGAGCTGGAAAGGACCATAGGAGTCATCTAGTTTGACCTCTTTATTTTTAAGGAGAGAAAATTTGTGCCTACTGTGGGCAAGTTACTTGGCCATGATCATGTGCTCATAGGTGTCATGGCTCCTGGTCTTCTTTTTGGGCTTGAATCTAGGGGCTGTCATTTAAAAAAAAAACAAAAAAAATCTTTACTTTCTGTCTTAGTATCAATTCTAAGACAGAAAAGTGTCAAAGGCTAGGCAATCAAGGCAAAATGACTTGCCCAGAGTCTCACTGCTAGGAAGTGTATGAAGCCAGATTTGAACCCAAATTCTCTAGACCTGGCTCTCTATACACTGTGCTACCTAGATGCCCTGGTCTGTCTTTACTAGGCTATACTGCTTCCTCCCTCTGGACCTGACATGGAGTGGAATACTCTTTCTCTACCAAGAAGCCTCCAACCTTGGGGTAGCCACCTATTTTAGGAAGCATCAGAGTAGCTGCAAAGGAGGCAAGGGCCCCACTGACATTTTTTCTTGTCTCAGACAGTGATTTTATGCTCTGGGTTATGTTCAGAAGTGAAAAGACTGGGTATAAATCCTTGTCATCCTGCCTCAGGAATGTCCAATGATGACTGATTCCTAAGGAGTAAATCGGCAGGTGAAGAGTCCATTCCCTGGCTCCCAGGCTCACCGTCTATAATCCCACTGAAAAATGGCAGTAGGTTAGGATTTGCTAGTCCAATCCCTTTCACCCATGTCAGCTATCTATAAATTTGGGCTGTAGGCTCAGACTTCCTTGAAAGGCACTCTCACAGCACCCCTTGGCCAACTGGAAGACGCTTTCGATCCCCCCAAAAGGAGGTTGGTGATGGGAACCTCCCAAGGAGAAAGAGAATGGAGGGGTCACCTTGACTTGCTGAGTCAATCAGCTTGATGTAGCCTGGAATTGTGGAGCTTGAATGAAAGAGGAATGAAAATCTTCCCTTTCTAGCAACTGAATGCAGAGTTCCAGAATTCCACAGGTGTGTGGAGAGCATTCACTCAGATGTGTGCAGAGCTAAGCCTGTGGACAGTGTGTGTGTGTGTACTCCTGTACGTTTAGGTCTGAATAATGTGTATTTGTGTGCCCTTATAGTCAGGGGAGTAGACCGTGTGGATTTGGGTCTATGTAGGCACATAGCTCCAGCAGAGGAGAAAACCCAGGTATAGAGTCAGAGGATATAAATTCAAATCCTGGCTCTACTACTTAATAGACATATGACCTTGGGCAAGTCTTTTAACCTCTCTAGATTTCAATCTTCTTATCTGTAAAATGAAGCACTTAGACTTTGTGAGGGCAAAGTCTCTGCCAATTTTAAATGTGTGTGAGTTTATATTAGCTGTTGTGGTTAGGTGTGTGTGTGTGTGTGTGTGTGTGTGTGTGTGTGTGTGTGTGTGTGTGGTGGTTGGGAGGTGTCTGTGTGCAAGCTTTTGTACAGTGTGTTCACGTGTGGCAGTATATGCTGGGCTTTTTAGTTTGTTTTAGAGGGGATGAGAGGGAGGGAATGAGCCTGAAATGGTGAAATGCCTTTGCTTATGGAAATCTCAAGTCTGCCTGGCAGAGGACACCCTTTCTCATCTCGCCTTGGAAGTATTTTGCTCAGGGTTGAATTTCCTATCTTACAACCTGCCTTATTAAAATATATATTGTGCCTTTATGAATCTTTAATAACACGCACTTAGTAAAGAGTTCATAATCATCTCTATTGAGCTTGTATAAAACACGCACAGTAGTATGATGAACTCCTTCCAGTGGGTTTTTGGTGGCCAGAGAGCGAAGCAGGGAAGGACGGAGGAAGGGAGGTCTCTGGGAGGGGACCAGCTTGGGACTGGGTTATTCATTGCTGTCCCAAGACTGCAGGGTCTAGTTCAGGGCACTGTTCATTTAAAACAATTTAAATGGGAAAGAAGGAAAGTTGGGAGCATTTTATTGCAGTTGGGTTATGGACGGGAAGGGACAAGGTGGCTTGTTTATTGGGGTCTTAGAAAGAAGTCATCTGGGAATCCAAAGACAGTGCTCTAGGTCTTTCCTCCTGAGCTCACTCCTCTTCCAACATCCTTTCATGACCTGGATCCCCCACTCCCACTTCCCCCACCTTCATCAAATGGATTGACAAATCTTGTCAATTCTGCCTCATTATTATTTCTTGCATCTCTCCCTTTCTCTTCAGTCATTCTGCCATCACCCTGAGTTAAGTCCTTATCTGTTCTTATTTGGACTATTGCAATTGCTTCCTAACTCATTTCCCTGCCCCCCAGTCTAACCATCTATAAGGTCACTGAAAAAATCTTCCTAAAACACACATCTGATCATGTCTCTCTCTCCTCCTCAAGAATCTCCAATGGCTCCCTATTGGATCATGGGCTCATAGACTTGGGGATGTAAGAGATTTTGGGAGTTGTCAAGCCTATTTATTTTACAGATAAAGAAAATAAGGCCCAGAGAAGCAGTAATTATGGATCATAAATTTAATGTTTTAAGATACCTCAGAGGCCATCAAGTCCTGTCTTTTCATTTTACAGATGAAGAAACTGAAGTACAGAGGGATAACTTGTCTAGGATCACATAAGTGTTTGAAGCAAGTTTCAAACCCAGGCCTTCCTTGTTCTAAGGCCATTATTCTATTTTCTACACCTTGCTGTTTGGAAGATAAGATACAAATTCCTCTGAATTTAAATCCTGCCTCAGACATTTACTAACCAGGTGGTCTTGGATGAGGCATGTATAATCTCTGCATATCAATTTCCTCATATGTGGGGATGAAAATAGTGAAGGTCATAATAGCACCTATCCCCCAGGGTTAATGTTTTTAATATTTTCTTTTTTTCCCAGCTAAATGAAAAACCAAATTTTTAACATTTGCCAAATTCTTTCCCTTCCTCCTCTCCCATCTCATTGAGAAGGCAAGCAAGTTGATATAGATTATACATATGCCATCATGTAAAACACATTTCCATATTAGTCATATTGAGAAAGAAAACAGCCAACCTCCCCCCCCCAAAAAAAAAAGTAATAAAAAAGGTTTGCTTCAGTCTGCATGCAGGCTCCATAAGTTCTTTCTCAGAATTGTCTTAGATCATTGTATTACTGAGAATAGGTAGGTCATTTACACTTAGTCAATGTATAATACTGCTATAATTGTGTACACTGTTCTTTTGGTCCTGCTCACTTCACATTGCATCAGTTTATCGAAGTCTTTTCAGGTTTTTTTTTTTAAAACCCTTACCTTTCACCTAAGATTCAGTACTATGTATTGGTTCCAAGGCAGAAGAGTGGTCAGGGCTAGGCAAAGGGGGTTAAGTGACTCGCCCAAGGTCACACGGTAAGGAAGTGACTGAGGCCAGATTTGAACCCCAAACCTACCATCTCTGCGCCTGGCTTTCAATCCACTGAGATACCCAGCTGTCTCCTTTCTAGGCTTTTTTGAAAGCATCCTGCTTGCCATATCTTATAGTCAGAGTATTTTCTCACAATCATATATCACCACTTGTTCACTCATTCTCCAATTGATGGGCATCCCCTTAATTTCTGATGCTTTGCTACATGAAAAGTACTACTGTAAGTATTTTTGCACATGTGGATTGTTTTCCTTTTTAAAAAAAATCTCTTTGGGATACAAACCTAGTAAGGTATTGCTTGGACAAAGGATATGCACAGCTTTATAGCCCTTTGGCATTGTTCCAAATTGATGTCTGGAAGTGTTGGATCAGATCACAACTCCATCAACAGTGCATTAGTGTCTCATTTTTCCCACATCCCTTCCAACATTTGTTATTTTCATTTTCTGTCATATTAGTCAATCTGATAGGGGTGAGGTGTTTTAATGTGCATTTATCTAATCAATATAACTTGTATTCTTATACATTTGACTCAGTTCTTTATATATTTGAGAAATGAGGCCTTTATCTGAGAAACTAACTATAAAATCCACTCTCCTTTCCTGTTTTCTGCTTTCCTTTTAATCTTTGCTGCATTGGTTTTGTTTGTTCAACCTCTTTCTAATGAAACACAATCAAATTTATTGATTTCACAATCCATAATAGTCTCTATCTTTTGTTTGGTCATTAATTCCTCTCCCCCTCTCTCCTTTTGCTCTCCTCAAAAGTGTTTTGCTTCTGGCCAATGTGCCTCTGAATCCTCCCTCCCTTCTATCAGCCCCTTTCTTCTCTTATCCCCTTCCCTTCCTACTTTCCTGTAGTGTAAAATATATTTCTATGCATATGCTATTCCCTCTTGGAGTCAATACTGATGAGTAAGATTCAAGTATTGCCTCTATCTTCCCTTCAACAGGAAAAAGCTCTTTTGTGACCTCTTTTATATGAGATAATATATCGTTTTCTACCTCTCCCTTCCCCGTCTCCCAGAGTATCCCTCTTTCTTTCTTTTTTAAAAGTTTAGAATATTTTCCATGGTTACACGATTCATGATTACCCCCCCCCCCCCCCCCGTCTTCCGTCTTCCTGCTGCCTCCTAGAGCTGACAAGCAGTTCCACTGGGTTTTATATATATCATTGTTCAAAGCCTATTTCCATGTTATTCATATTTGCAATAAAGTGATCTTTTAACATAAAAACCCTAGTCATATCCATATTGAGCTACATGATTGATCATATGTTTTTCTTCTGTGTTTAGGTTCCCAAAGTTCTTTCTCTAGATGTGGATTGTGTTCTTTCTCATAAGTCCTGGGTCTCAGAATTGTCCTGGATCATTGCATTGCTGCTAGTATAGAAGTCCGTTACATTTGATCGTACCACAATGTATCAGTCTCTGTGTGCAATGTTCTCCTGGTTCTGATCCTCTCACTCTGCATCACTTCCTTGAGGTCATTCCAGTCCCCATGGAATTCCTTCACTTTATTATTCCTTTGAACACAATAGTATTCCATCACCAACATATACCACAATTTGTTCAGCCATTCCCCAATTGATGGCCATCCCTTCTTTTTCCAATTTTTTGCCATCACAAAGTGCAACTATAAATATTTTTGTACAAGTCTTTTTCCTTATTATCTCTTTGGGGGTACAAACCCAACAGTGGTATGGCTGGGTCAAAGGGCAGGCATTCTTTTAAACCCCTTTGGGCATAATTCCAAAATGCCCTCCAAAATGGCTGGACCAATTCACAACTCCACTAGCAGTTTATTAGTGTCCCAATTTTGCTACATCCCCTCCAACTTCTATCACTTTTCTTTGCTGCTATATTGACCAGTCTGTGAGGTATAAGGTGGTACTTCAGAGTTGTTTTAATTTGCGTCTCTCTAATCAGGAGGGATTTAGAATACTTTTTCATGTGCTTATTGATAGTTTTGATTTTATCATGTGAAAACTGCCTATTCATGTCCCTTGGATCATTTGTTGATTGGGGAATGGCTTGTTCTTTTTTTTTTTTTAATTTGGCTTAGTTCCTTATATATCTGGGCAGAGTATCCCTCTTTCTATCTCTTAATTTAATTTAACTTTTTTATATTTTCCCATCCATCATACCCATGCCACCTGCTTATGTGTATTCCTTTTAATGGCTCTAATAATGATAAAGTTTTTAGGAGTTGCAAGTATTATCTCTCAATGAGGAATGAAAATAGCTTAACCTTATTGAATTCCTTGTAGTTTATTTTTCTTATTTACCTTTTGTATGTACCTTCCAATTCTTATATTTGAAAGTCAAAATTTCTATTCAGCTCTGCTCTTTTCATCAGGTGTGCTTGAAACTCCTCAATTTAATTAAATATCAACCCCCCCCCCCAGGATTATATTTAGTTTTCTGGGTTACTAATTCTTGGGTATAATCTTAGTTTCTTTGCCCTCCAGAATATTATCCTAAACTCTCTAATCTTTTAAGATAGAAGCTGATAAACCTTGCTTTATTCTGACTGTGGCTCTGTGACATTTCAACTATTTCTTCCTGACTGTTTGCAATATTTCCTTGAACTACAAATGCTAGAATTTGGGGTTTGTTTGGGGAAGTGATTGGTGGATTCTATTTTTCCCTCTGGTTCTGGGATAGCAGGGAATTTTTCCTGGAAAAATTCTTGAAATATGATATCTAGGCTATTTTTTTCTCATGGCTTTCATGTAGTGCAATAATTTAAAAATCATTTCTCTTTCATCTCTGTTCTAGGTCATTTGTTTTTCTAATGAAATGTTTAAAATTTCCTTGCATTTTTTCATTCTTTTGATTTTTTTCCTTGATGTCTTATGGAGTCATTAGCTTCCTTTTATCAGTTCTAATTTTAAGATATTTTTTTCTTCAATGAGATTTTGTATCTTCTTTTCGATCTGTCCAATTTTACTTTTTAAGAAGTTCTTCCCCCCCCCCCCCCCAGTGAATTGATGGTCCTCTTTTTCTATTTTTGACTATTCTACCTTTTGTGCCTCTTTTACCATTTTGCCTCTTCTGTTTTTTAAGGTGTTATTTTTGTCAGTATTTTTTGGTCTCCTTCACCAAGCGGTTGACACTTTTTTCATGATTGTATTGCCTCACTCTCATTTCTTTCCCCAAATTTCCTGTACCCCTCTTATTTGTTTTAAAAACCCTTTTTGAACTCTGCTAGGAATTTTCTTTTGGACTTGAGACCATTGCACATTTTTTTGAGGTTTTGCATGTAGCTGCTTTGATTTCATCATCTTCTTCTGAGTTTGTGTTTTGATCTTTCCTGTCACCATATTAATAATTTTCTGTGGCCAGGATCATATTTTGTTGTTTGTTCATTTTCCTAGTCCATTTCTTGACTTTTAACTTTATGTTAAAGTTGTGCTCTTCTCTCAGGGTGGAGGGGGCACTGGCCCAAGCTTCAGGGTTATTTTTTTTTCTACTGTTTTTAGAGCTAGTTGGGGAGTCACTAAGTTTTCAGTTCTTCCATGGTGGTATAATCTAAGGAGAGGTGTGGTCAGTTCTCTCCCAGCCTGTGCTCTGGTCTGTGAGCAACCACAAGCACTGTTGTCTATCCTGGAATTGTGAGCAAGATCCCCCTTCCTGATTCTGATGGTACTTTTCTTCATGTTGGGACTGTGACCTATAATTGTGTATAGGCAACAGAGTCAGTCCTGCTCTCAGTGACAGCAAAGGGCCTGACTAGATGTCTAATCCTCCTTACCCCAGGTGGGCTGAGAGCTGTGGCCCCCACTGCCAATTCAGTCATCCTCAAGGCTTCCTGCTGGCTTGCTGAGGCAAAGCCCACACTGATGTGGTTTCTGATGGACTGCACTCCACTCTCCGTCCAGTGAAACAGGTTTCTCTGATTGTCCTTCTAAGTTGTTGTACCCTGTCCTTTTGTTAGTTCTGCCACTCCAGATTTAGTTTTGAATCATTTTAATGTTATTTGGAGGAGAATTTAGGAGAGCTCAGGCAAGTCCTTGCCTTTACTCCACAATTTTTCTCCCAGGGTTATTATAAAGATTAAATGAGATAGAATATATGAATACTTAATATTTTATTAATATTAATAAATCAATTAATAAAAATAAAAAACCTTAAAGTACTATGTAATAATAATAATAATACCTAACATGTATGTAGCACTTACTGTGGGCCAGGCACTGTGCTAAATGCTTTACAATTATTATTTCATTTTTATCTTGTAAGAACCTTGGGAGGTAGGTGCTGTTATGTTATACCTCCTATGTTATAGATGAGGAAGCTGAAGCAAACATAGGTTAAATGACTTGTCCAGGGTCACATAATTAGTAAGTATCTGAAGCTAGATTTGAATTCAGCTTTTTCTGACTCCAAGACCAACAGTTTTGCACTTTACCTCTTGGCCATCATTGTTGTCATCATCATTATCATCAGCTAGGCAGAGCAATAGGAAGACCTGAGTTCAAATGTGATCTTATACATTTCATAGTTGTATGACCCTGGGAAAGGCACTAAAAAAAAGATTATTTTCCTCAGATTCCTCATCTGTAAAATGGGGATAATAATGGCACTTACTTCCTAAGGTTGTTCCAAGGATCAAATGAGAAAATAATTGTAAAGTACTTAGCACAGTGCCTGGCACATAGTAAGTGCTATATGAGTGTTAACTCCTCCTCCTCATTATTGTTAGTGGTGATTTATACTATGGGATTGTGTGTGTCCCCATATCAGTGGGACCAGAGAGATGTTTAAGTGCTGGAGTCTGACTTATTTATTGATATCCTGGATTCTCTTCTTTGTAATCAACTTCCTGTCCTGAGCTCCCATCTTATTTTCTATTCACTGTAAGTCTCCCACTAGTGGCCATTTCTCTTTTTAGACTTTAAGCTCCTTGAGGGCAGGGACTTTATCTTATATATATATATATGGTTGCTTTTGGAAGATGTTATGGTATTTAACCAGGACAACCCTATACTCTTAGCAGTGAGGTCATCTTCAAGTTGGGGCTATTCTCTGGAAGAGCAGTTTTGCCTTCAAAGTTCTTTAACTACTTTCCCAGAAGAGAGTCCCCTCCCCAGCCCCTGGTCCCCCAATGGCAAAAGCCCAAGCGCCAGATCTGGAGTGAATAGCAATTTACTTAGTAACTGTGATTTCGAGGGAGTCTTTTTTCCCCTCTATGTGCCTTGGTTTCCTCTTCTGAAAATTAAGAGGTTGAGCTTGATGGCTTCTGGGGTGGTTCCTTTTGTCTCTTAAATCCTATGACCCTGTGAAATGTTTATTTTGTGTAAGACATGGAATTCAGTGGTGGTAGACTTTGGGTCTAGAACAGGGAGGATGATAAACGGAGGATGGCACACTGTTTAGCACTTAAGAAGGCTGCCTTCTGGAAGAAAAGCACCTTAATGAGGACCTTAGGAAGGGATGGGGAAATTGCCTCTATCCAGGGGAGAGATGCATGGGAGGCTGTGTGGTGTTAGGCAGGAATAGCCCTGGCTGTGAAGTCACTGAATTGGGCTTTCAATCTAGGTCTTCTATGTGACCTTGGTCACTTAATTTCTCTCACCTTCAGCTTCCTTGTCTTGAATTTGGGGCTGGTGGCTCAAACTCGCTGACTTCTAAGTTCCTATCCAGCTCCAATGTTCTATGGAATGCCGGCTTCCTGGGGTACTCTGGGATGGGTTGGCCAGGCCACAGTGACCAGTGTTTCACAAATAAGTCAGCCTGTACTTGGGGCTCAAGGAGAACTCAAAGGTTGGGGGGCCCAGGGGAGCCCCTTAGACCTGGAACAAACTGTCAGGGTTCTTGCTGCCTGACCCTAACTTTCCTTGGCTGTTTGAGGGAGGCATCCTGCCCCTCTGCTTGGGGGAGGCCCTGGGGGAGGAGCGGGTGGGAAGAGGTAATGGAGAGAAAAGAAATCTTGCCTGGGCATCTCCAGGAGCAACGTGCACATATGCAATTATAAGATGGCTGGCAGATGACAAAGTTAGTTAATGTAACAAGCCCTGTAAAGCATTTAAGCCACATTCTAGAGTTTAATCAGCTGTGTAAAGTGCAATATCTATCTTTCAATTTTATGCCATTAAGGGAGACAAGGTTTTGATTAGGTACTTAATCTGAGCAAGAGAAAAACAGGCCCCCAGCAAGCCCACCATAGGGAGCCAAAGGGACGCTGGACTGACGATTCGATAAAGGAGAAAGACAGAAATTTAACATAAAAGAGAATTAGTGCAGCGCCTTTCAATTTAGGGCCCAGATTTTTATGGCCTAATCAATTAGAGGCTGAGGCTCCGTGCTGCTGGGAAGCTGAACGGCCGGGCTGGAGGCTTGGCCATATTAATTCTCTTCATTACGGGGAGGTCAGGCCGAGGGCTTTGGGGGAGTCACTGGCCCCATGTAGGTCACAGCGGGGGCACTGGCTGGGGGGGCTGCAGGGGGGGCCAGGGGCACCCACCAGGCTGCGTGGGGATTGGCCTGATTGAAAAGGAAGACTGGAAGAGATAGGTTCCTCTAGGAGAAGAGGGAGATGCTAGGGGGAGGGTCCTGGCCGTGGGATGCCCTCTTCCTCCTAGGGAAGGACAGACTGGTCCATGGCCTGTGCCTGGCCCCTCAGGTGGGCACTGGACTGGAGTCCTCAAGCATCTTGTGACTAGAAAGGGTTCTTGGGCCCTCTCCTCCTCTGGGAACTTGGGAGAGAAGAATACCAGGAGACTCCCAGTGTTGTTGGGAGGGTTAGAGAATGAAGTGACATGTTGATCTCAAGAACTGGATTGCCGTCCGCGTGTGCGTGCGTGTGTGCGTGCGTGCGTGTGTGTGTGTGTGTGTGTGTGTGTGTGTGTGTATTCGCTTAAAACAACAGAGAGATGCTGTTGAGCATTTTCAATAAGGTCTGACTCTTTGTGACCCCATTTGGGTTTTTCTTGGCAAAGATACTGGAGGGGTTTGCCACTTCCTTCTTCAGTTTGTGGGTTTTAAAATTAATATTCAATAACTAAGTCTTATATTTTAAAAAGTTTTATTAATAACAACTAGAGTAAAAGCTACCTAAACAACCCAGTCTGATCACCGGAGAAGAGAGGAAGAGGGAGGAGTTACAGCAAATTTAAATCCAGTCACATAAAGGCAAGGACGCAGGAAAAGGGAAGAGGATTCTAGGTAATACAGAAAGGAATTTTGGGTGATGTAGTTTTTAGAGGTTCAAGAATTTCCAACTGTACAAGCTCATTTTACAGATAAAGAAACTGAGGCAAACAGAGGTAAGCAACGTGCCCAGGGTGATACAGATAATGTGTCTTAGGTCAGATTTGAACCCAGATCTTCCTGACTCCTGGCCAGCACTCTAATGACTGTACCACCTAGCTGCCCAAATTCAAGTATATAGAAGTCTTACCACTAGTTCAGTCTTCTGATGCCTCCATCCCTGGAGAGGTGCAAATCCACAGGCTCCAGTCCTGACTTCCCTTTTTCACATGGAGTTTTGAATAAGGACAGAAAGGAAGTCACGGTTTATCCAATGGGTGAACGTGGAAGCCTCAATGCCTAGATCGTAGGGTCTTTTTGTGGACGAGGAAAAGGAGTCCTTAAGGTCACACAGTAATTAAGAAGCAGAGTCAGAATTTGAACTCAGGTCTTCTGATTTTAGGGTCAATGAGAAGATGGCTTTGGAGTGAGGGCAGGATCCACCAAATGATGCTACATCCATGCCTCAGTCCATTCCTGGGATCCGAGGGGCTTGTTCAGGGAAGACCTGTTACTAGCAGCAGGAGTGAGCCACTTCTATAATTCTCTGTCTTTCGCTCGGTGCCCATTTCCCTCTTTCCCTTTTGCTTCTCTTTCCTTCTCTCTCCATCTCTTCTTATTTCAATTTCCCCATGTTTTGTCAGCTTCCCTTCATGAAACTTTTTATGGTCTTTCCTTTTCAAATCTCACAGGCTGTCAAGTCTACCCCATTATAGGGTAGGGAGTCTAGAACCTACTGAAACATGGAAACTAGTTATTTCCTTCCTTCCTTCCTTCCTTCCTTCCTTCCTTCCTTCCTTCCTTCCTTCCTTCCTTCCTTCCTTCCTTCCTTCCTTCCTTCCTTCCTTCCTTCCTTCCTTCCTTCCTTCCTTCCTTCCTTCCTTCCTTCCTTCCTTCCTTCCTTCCTTCCTTCCTTCCTTCCTTCCTTCCTTCCTTCCTCCCTCCCTCCCTCCTTTCCTTCCTCCCTCCCTCCCTTCATTCTTCCCTCCCTTCCTCCCTCCCTCCCTCCCTCCCTCCCTCCCTCCCTCCCTTCCTTCCTTCCTTCCTTCCTTCCTTCCTTCCTTCCTTCCTTCCTTCCTTCCTTCCTTCCTTCCTTCCTTCCTTCCTCCCTTCCTTCCTTCCTTCCTTCCTTCCTTCCTTCCTTCCTTCCTTCCTTCCTTCCTTCCTTCCTTCCTTCCTTCCTTCCTTCCTTCCTTCCTTCCTTCCTTCCTTTCTTCCTTTCTTCCTTCCTTCCTTCCTTCCTTCCTTCCTTCCTTCCTTCCTTCCTTCCTTCCTTCCTTCCTTCCTTCCTTCCTTCCTTTCTTCCTTTCTTCCTTCCTTCCTTCCTTCCTTCCTTCCTTCCTTCCTTCCTTCCTTCCTTCCTTCCTTCCTTCCTTCCTTCCTTCCTTCCTTCCTTCCTTCCTTCCTTCCTTCCTTCCTTATCTTCCCCATTTTGGAGTTGATGAAATTGAGGTAGTCAAATGCTAATTGACTTGCCCAGGGTCACACAGCTAGCAACTATGTGAGCGTAGATTTGAACTCAGATTTTCTTGGCTCCTTCCTGAGCTAGTGTGTTGGAGGTTTCTTCTCAAAGAATTTTGGTCCTTTGATAGATCAATGAATTCCTTAATATGAGTACTGTTTCCAGTAGTGCAGAACCTGACCTTTATGTACTTTCTTATCCTGAGTAACTCTTTCCCATGGTGTCCAAAAAAAAATGCCCCAGAGTGGGTCCACACAACCTCCTGGGCATTTCCCTCTCAATCTCAGGAGTCTGGATGGATCCAAGTGGAGCACAGTCTATCCATTGGTTAGCCCCTACTCTTACTATAAGACCAGCCTATCTACTTGATCTAATCATACATTTCTCTGCTACTATCTTTTTGTACATTTATCTTGCACAATTCATTGTTGGTAATGGGACAAATCTGCAGGTGCACTAGGCCTGTTGTATTCCATGCCTTGTTGCCCCATGCATCATTAGAAGGCTATTGGGACACATGTAAAACCCAGTGGAATTGCACATCAACTACAGGAGGAGGTTAGGGGGAGGGGAGGGAAAGAATATGAATCTTGTAACCATGGAAAAATGTTCTAAATTAACTAATTAAGTAAAATTTTCCCCAAAAAATAAAGTTACAAAAATTGAAGACTACCAAACTATCAATAAATGAAACTTTAGCATCCAAATTAAAAAAAAAAAGACTAGTGATATTAAAAGATGGGCCATTATTTCAGGGCAAAATTAGAAGTTTTTGAAAGCACTGTACAATCATCTCCCAAACAGAATTCAGTTCCCTCTCCTTTTCACTTTGTGGCCCAGTTCACTGTCCACTTGCAATGTCCTTCCAAGAGATATGTACCAATGAATAAGCTCTATGGCTTGTCCATCTAAATAAATATCATACCACAGTTTGGACAATAAATATTCTTCACCCACTTGGTTTTTCCTATCTGGATAATTAGGTCATTTTTGAGAGGGAGAGATGATGCTTCTCATCTAGAAAGTTTTGTGGCGTTCCAGGGTTTGATGCAATTGTCACAAGGTCAGAAGCATTTGGAAGATTTCATCATCTTTAGGGGGTGCCTCTGTTGTTTGAGCTCTACACTGGGTATCCTTTATGACAGTGGCAATTATATATGTCTTGTTGTTTTATCCCTTGTTTCATCTTAATAATCAGAAGGTTGTTGAACAAAGTTGTTTGACTCCTTTTAAGGAATCATGCATGTTCCTAGATGTGTGCATGAGAGATGCCTTGTTTGACAAAAAGTCTTTGAGTTATCACTTTGTTTTGCTAAATCAAAGGGTCAACAAACAATTAGGAGTTGTTTTCTCCATACCTTCCAGTTGATTGTACGACTTCCTAGATCTATGGAATCTCTTCCCCCAAGCCCCTCAGAAGTCAGAAGTGTGACCTCTAGCACAAACATTATCTCAGTATTCTTGGTCTCATCCAGTTCCTCCATTTTTATTTCTTTACATCTTCATGTAGTACATTTCAGACCTTGAGGTTGGACTCTGCTGTTGCTCCAATTGATAGAGAGATCAATTTATTAGGGGAATCATTTCTGATCTTTTCCACATCCAACTGCTACCCTTCCACTGTCATTCTTACCATCTAAATGCTCTTGGCATGATATGGCTGATTTGGGTCTCTTGCCAAAACTTATGTAAATTTATTCTTCTCTCCATGGCTTCTTACTGTCTTAAGAAATACTGCTGCTTCCCCACAGTGTATGAATATTTTATCATCGGCTTTTTGGAAAATGCTTTAACATAGAGGAGTGATTCTAATGGTGGAATTTCAGGCACCATGTCAAGTCCTTTCACTCTATCTGGTTTCCAAGCCATATCTGGCACCCCTTATTGCATGTGTGTGTGTGCATGTGTGTGTGTGTATGTGTGTGCTTGTGTTTGTGCATGTACACTCAGACAATACATGAATGTTTCTTTTTGTTTTGTGGCATAAACTCATTACGAATCACTCCCCAATTGAAATAATAATGGTTCACATTTCTATAGTGTCTTAGGGTTTTCTAAGCACTTTCTTCACAACCACTCCAGTGCAAGAAGGATTGTCCGCATTACACAGATGAGCAAGCTGAGAATCCTAGAGGTTAGATGAGTTGCAGAATCTCATACTAGTAATGGGCAAAATAGGGTTAAAAGTCCAATCATTTGACTCAAAGCGTAGTGCTTTTTTTTTTTTTTACCAAGTACAATAGTGTGCTTCTCATATGCCCTGGGCTGCTTGACTACATCCTTTCCATTACAGTGCCCTGGATGACTGACCTAAGAAGGGGGAAAGGATTCAGATTGCTAAGAGTAAAGCAACTCTTCCCTCTGATGACCCCAACCTTCCCACAGACAGAAACAGTTTCCCCAACATATTCATGCATTGAGTATCAATTGGTTGTAGATTCCTGTGATAAGGACTGTGGCGAATCCAAGATAAATTAGAAAGTTACTTTTTCTGAAGGAACTTAAAAGTCTAGTTGAGAGGTTAAAAACAAATAACTATGTAATTTCTGTAACCATCATTCAATTCAACAACAATTCAACAAATGTTTATTATTACAAATATCTGCTCTATACAATATGCTGGAGATTCAGAAACAAAATGTAGCTTGTCCTACCTAGGGACATTTTTCGTGGGAACATCAAAATTGAGCTAATGCTCAGAACTCTCAAAAACCGTAAAGGGTCCTCATCTCTCATGTATGCATTCAAATGAACAGGATATAGTGTAAAGAACAGGCTTTATTTAACATGCTCCCCCCCTTGATTCTAAGGATTGTGTATGTATATAGTTAAGAATGCTTTCCGTCTCTAATATGCATCCACTTCCCAAGGACCTATGAAGCCTTACAAAGCATCCTAACTCTAGAATCAAAGCAGCTAGTTTCAGATCCTGCCTCTGACCCATATTACTTTGGTTACCTGGGGCTGGCCACTTAGACTTTTTAGGCTTTGGATTCTCATGTGTAAAATGGTGGTGGTGGTGGTGGTGTGTGTGTAAAGGGTCAGACAATATGGCCTATGAGGTCCTTTCCAGTTTTTAAATCTATGATCTGATCACTATTCAGCTTGCTAGAAAGTTAAATTACTCTCCCCCCCTGGTGATCCCCAGCTCCCCAGGGACACATGTGGTCCTTCTACTAGGACCTCCTACTGGCACGAGGACAGTAGTATATACTATTATATGCACAGTAGGACTTGATGCAATTAACTGGAGGTTAGGAGTAATTGGAGGAGCTTATCATGTATAAGGGATGTTTGATCATTTGGACTCTGCAAATGCCACATATATATGCATATGTGAATATATATGTGTATATGTTAGTATTATAAAATACCCTGGTATATGTATGTGTATATATATATATATATATATATTTGGTGTAATACATATTATATATGTATATGTATGTATTATATATATAAGCCATTCTAAATGATATGTGCATATATTTACATATAATCTAATATGGTATGTAACAATGCCTATATGTGACATGCATATATAACAGAATAATTATATATATTTATAACATAGATTATACCAAATGGTATATAATAGTGTAGAATACATGCCAAGGGATGCTATCATACTACTCTAGATGAGGCTCTCCCTGAAGAGAAAAGTACTTGAGGGTGAAGAAAAGTCTGCCTCCCTTCCCTGCCCTCCCATGGTTCACTTTAGATACCGTACCAGGGGATGGTGAGGGCTGAGTGTTTTTGCCCATGTTCCCATGTGACTATCTTGTCCTACTTCCTGACTCTGAGTCCAGTCTGAGTCTAGAAGCCCCTCCACACAGCCCCCTTCATTCAGGGTCAGCTTCTTCTTTCACAGGGATCTTTGGAGAAAACTTCTGGTTGTCCAGGAAACGAGATTTTCATCTCTGTGTAGCGTCTCTGTTTTTCTTTTTCCCGGTACTCTAGCCTCGTGAGTTTGTGTGTAGACGTTTTTAAGACTAAGCCCAAGGTTGTTGCTAAGGTACATGAACTAGCCATTAATCATCAATCACCAATCAATCACCATTGATATGGTGTCAACAGAGCAAGGCAAGTTCATACTTTGTCAAGGAGACGGCATCGATATCAGAACAAAGGGCTACATCAAGGGGGTAACAAGGACTGAGGTCAATTCCTGGGCATTCCCATCGCAACTACAATATATAAAATAGGCTGTGCTAAGTACAATACGAAAGGTCCAAGCACAGGGCTTTTAGGGTTCATGAAGGGAGAAATCAATCCTAATTGGGGGCAACATGGATTGCTGCATAGATTACATGGATTACATGACATTTGAGCTGGGCCCTGCAGTAGGAATTTCTTACTCAGAGATGGCAGGGAGACATTCTAGGCAAAGGGAACAGTATGGCTCGAGACAGGAATACAGGAAAATGTGAAATATCTCTGTGGAAAATTATATATTCTGCTTTGGCTGCTCTGTGGGGGCACATTGAGGATAACAATGGAAGATAAAGCTAGAAAGGAAGGCTGGGCTTGAATTATGGAAGCCTTGAATGCCAAGATAAGAAGAGCCAGAGAATGGAGATAGATGTGAAGGAAATATTTTGTAAACCTTAAAATGCGATCTGCATCTATGAATTAACCTTATTCTTGGTGTTATTATTCTATTCCAATTGTTGTAAAATCTTTGGTTTGGGAAACATCTCCATTCACACAAATCACAACAATAATAGTAATAGCTCAGTAATAGTTCATCTTTATGTTTTATACTATGTATTACATGTTACTTTATAATGTAGAATAGACTCAAAAGTCTCAAATAGTTTGCATTATATGTGAAAGTCCAGAAATGTAGTTAACCCAGGAAAAGACAATGTACTTTCTACTCTCCCCACTCATTTCCATGGAAGAGGAAAAGAATTTTGGATTTGAGGAGCTGGGGCACTTAGAACCCTGAGAACTTTGGGCATTTTGTTGGAAGAGCAGTCTTTTGACTACTTGTTCTTAACCCATTTTTTGTGTTAGGGATCCCTTCAAGTAGCTAGGGAAAAATAATGTTATCTATGTATTATATAACACTTGTTATGTGCCTAGTATTGTGCTAAGCATTTTATAATTATTTTTTCATTTAATTCTCACAACAACCCTATGAAGTAGATGCTATTATTATCCTCATTTTATAGTTGAGGAAACTGAGGCAAATAGAGGTTAAGTGATCCACCCAAGGTCATACAGCTAGTGTCTAAGGTTGGATTTGAACTCAAGTTTTCTTGACTGCTGGTCACTCTGAGTTCAAATCTAGCCTCAGACATTCACTAGCTACTCCATATTTCATTAGCTAAATAGATTACTACTACATATTTATCTCTGCATATATTAGAGCTTCTGTCTTTTTTGAAAAATCTGTAGCAGAAAAGGCATCTGGACTTGAAGCTAAAAAGACAGTGAGAGAGACAACTTGTCTTCTTGTGAAGAAGGGCTAGCATCGCAATTGAAGGCTCCAGTGGTAGCTAGAAGCAGAGAAATCTCTCACAACTTTGTCCTCAGTGGAGCTGTATCTGGTGGCAGCTCGTGGAAGCCAGATGAGATCAATAGGTGGAAGAGATTATATACCATGCTCATACTCTTAGAAGAGACCACACATGGCATAGATTACATGCTGCTTGAAGTCCACAGGAAGCAGACACGGGGAAGAAGCATGGTGACATCACCAGAGGACACTTGATGGCTCTGCAGCCCCATAGCATCATTAATGAGTTTCTCTTCTGTATGTATTCCTTGGGTTCGTGTTTTCCCCATGTACTCCTTTTCCTATACATTTCCTACGTGTTTCCATTGTTTTCATTCTTCTCCCTAAAGGTGTGTCAAGGGAAGAAAATATTCCCTAGATGAATTGGGGATATCTTTTTGTTATTTTTCTTACTATGCTATATCATCAAATGCCCTTGCTTTGAACTAATTGTATCTTTTGGCTGACTAGTAATTACCAGGATGGAGGTTCGTGAACTGTGGTTTTTTTTTTTTTGGAGTGGCTGCAGAACCATACAATACTTTGAATCAGAATTAACCTTCTTTGATGGACCCACTGTTTGAAGTGCTTCCATTCCTATAGGATCATTTGGGCCAAGTCACATTTTTGTACCTTCTGTAGAATTCGGACGATTTATTTTCTCTTCTCTATCTCTTTTGGTGTGGCATTTATCTTTTTTTAAAACCTTATCTTCTATTTTAGAATCAATACTGAGTATCAATTCCAAGGCAGAAGAATGGTCAGGGCTAGGCAGTTAGGGGTTAAGTGACTTACCCAGGGTTGCACAGCTAGGAAGTGTTTGAGACTGTATTTGAACCCAGGACCACCTGTCTCCAAGCCTAGCTCTCTATACACTGAGCAACCCACTTGCCCTGGCATTTATCTTTGACTGATTATTCTTGGGGCATTTAGAACCAAAGCAGTACTTTCCTTGCCATGCTTACCCTTGTGAGAGGACATTCTGTTTCTAGGTTCCCAGATGCCCCTTCATTCAGCATATCATCCCTGTGCTCCCTAGCAACTCTGTAGCAAGCCTTCCATGCAGAGGCTGGGATGGACTATGTGACTTTATGGAAAGTGACAGAGAGCTTGGACTCCCCAACTGTGTGATCCATTCAGAGTCATGACAGGTGATGTCCACAGGATACAACTTAAGGAAACTGTGGTTTTTTGTTGATGTTCAGACATTTCATTTTTTTCTGCCTACTCTAACATTCTCCTCTTTTTTTAGAAGACACACTCAGGCCCTGTTAGGTGGAGTAGATATTTTGAGCTCAATTCATACCCATGTCAGTTGAAGAGAGGACCTCAGGGTCTGCCTTCCCTGGAATGGAAAAATTCAGCAGAGCTGGGGGTGGAATCCTTTCTTGGACCTATCATGAGTAATTTGGGTAATTTTCTTAGGAAATTCCAGTGCTGTATGGGAGCAAAATGAAGGAAACTGGGGTGGCCTGAAGGCCCCTAGACAGCTCAGGTGTAGAGCAGGCCCATGAGGAAGCAATGCCTTTCTTGCCTCTGCTCGATGAAATCCTTCTTTTCCTTCAAGATTCTAACCAAATGCCAACTCCTTTGTGAAGGTTTCCTTGATCCTCTCAGGGTCAAATGAATTTTTTTCTGCCATATTTTTGGGAGCATTCCATCTGACTCTCCACTTTTCTCCTAAAAAGTCTTATACCTTGTGTTATATTATTTGTCTACTTGCTGCTGCCACCTAGGGAAGGAGCAATATTTACTGATTTGGTTCGGACTCATGGTAGTAAGACTGGAAGGACCTACCTACCCACTAGGCTAATTTTCTCCTTAAAATATAAGCAGGTCCTTGGAGACTCGATTGGTCCAAGAAGACCAAGATTCATGGTTGAGGCAGCTTTGTTATAGCCTAAGGAACAGAAGTCTAGTCTGCCTTCCTGAGGCTTATTGAACATCCAGCTGCAGAGGGAGTCAACCAATTCTTTTGAATGGGCACACAGAGGCAATGAGGAGGGGAAGAGGGATGCATCTCACTTGCATCACTTCTACTTGTGCAGAATGTCCTTTAAACTCTCTGGTTAAAGGTTATAGAGTCTAGAAGTCCAAGCTTGAGCCACTGGACCAACCTGAGCCAGGATGGACCCAGGAAACTACCATGAAAAGTGTGAGGTCTTTGCAGGAGGGAACCATATTATTGTTCATCTTCCTATTCCCCAACACACAGTTCAGTACACATAGTGGGCCTGCATAACCTAGATTCTTAGCCTGGTTTTAGAATACAATCAAATTTATTGAATTCGATTGTAGGAAGGTTCAAAGGATATTGGAGGTGAGAGAGATTTCAATCACCCTCTCTGAGGTTAGATGGTCCTTGTGGTCCTAACCTGTCATTTAACTAGTGTCACCTTGGGAAGGCCACAAATTCATGTGGGCCTCAGTTTTATCTGTAAAATAAGTGTTGCTAGACTAGAGGATCATAGCACGATAACATCAGTGCTGAAAGGGACCTCAGTAATCCTGGTCTCTTCCTTTTGCTTTTTTTTAGAGCCTTACCTTCTGTCTTAGAATCAATCCTAAGTATTGTTTCTAAGGAAGAAGAGGAGTAAGGGCTATGCAATGGGGGCTAAGTGACTTGCCCAGGGTCACACAGCTGGGAAGTGTCTGAGGCCAGACCTGAACCTCTAGACCCGCCTCTCTAGCCACTGAGCCACCTAGCTGCCCCTCTCTTCCTTGTTTGATGAGGAAATTGTGATCTAGGAAGAATATGTAACTCAGCCAAGGTAACTCTGAGATGATATTTAAAGCCAGTGTATCTCTCCTGCCCCCACCGCTGCTCTGAACCTCTTAAGGTTCCTTCTAGCTCTACCCAAGCCAATGACCCCACAGGGAAGGCTCTAAGAAGCAAGTGATTCCTACTGAGAACATCTAGGCATCCTGCCCTGGGAAAGCTGCAGCTGCTGGCTGTGCAGTGATGGAGAGGAAGAGGCCCTGTGCTGTCAGCTGAGCTTTCCTGAGAAGCTCCATGGTCTAGGTGGCGAAAATCCCTCTGGCCCTGGGTATAAGGGGGTCAGGTTTTCTTGCATGGATGGGCTCTGCTCGCCCTCTGGTGCCAGATGGCTTGCTTCAGTGGGGGTGGGTGGGAAGTCAGAGAGAGAGAGAGAGAGAGAGAAAGAGAGAGAGAGAGAGAGAGAGGTGGGGGGAAGGGAAGGAAGGGGAGTGAGAGAAAGAATAAGAGAGAGGGGGGAGAGAGACAGGAGAGAGAAAGAATAAGAGGAGAGAGAGACAGAGAGTCAGAGACAGAGAGAGAGGGGGGAGGGGAAAAGGGAGGGAGGGGGAGAGAAAGAATAAGAGAGAGAGGGAGGAGAGAGGGAGGATAAGAGAGGAGACAGGAGAGAGAAAGAATAAGAGGAGAGAGTGAGAGAGAGAGAGAGAGACAGAGAGAGAGAGAGAGGAGAGGGAGAGGTCTCACTGAAAAGGTCTGACTTGGCTAGGCACTACATTACTGTTATTAATAACCCTATCAGCTTTTATTGAAAAGATGCTCTCTCTGTCTGAATTTGCCACTATTTCAGCCCATTTATTAAGGCTGAAGTAGCTGGAGTTGCTTCTGACCATATTTATTATTATTATTTGCTGAATGAATGCTGGGATTATGGGGCCGCAGGGAACCCAGGGAGATAAAGTGCCATCTCTTAGAGAGTCTCTGCTCCCCCTCCCCACGTCCTCCTGGGAGTCGTGGAGGGATTGTGTCTCTGTCTCTCCCGATTAGATGCTGGCTCTAATTCCCATTAGTAGATTTTGGAGACCTAGCACTTGGGGATTTATCTTTTATGTTCTGAATGCAGGCCTACTTAACAACCTGTTACAACTTGCAGCCTGCTGTAGGAAGCTGCTCTTCTCTTCCTGCCTCTGTTGCTTGGAGGCTGGGGGAGAAGAACAATGACTGTGATTGGAGACTTGCCCTTCAAAGGAGGGCTCTGAGTCTGGGAGGACCAGGTGTTGGGATGGATGGTTATTCCTAAACAGAAAGCCCCTGTTCCTGACTTGTTAACCTTTCATTGCCATTCTTGAGGACTTGAGCATTTCTTCTTTTTTTAACCCTTACTTTCTTGTCTTAGAATCAATACTGTGTATTGGTTCCAAGGCAGAAGAATGGTAAGGGCTAGGCAATGGGATTAAGTGACTTGCCCAGGGTCACACAGTTAGGACTTGTCTGAGTTCAAATTTGTACCCAGATCTTCCCAACTCCAGGTCTGGTGCCTCTCTTCACTGAACCATCCCACTGCCCCTAGGACTTAAGTATTTTAAAGTCTCTTTCAAATGTGAATTCTTAATCTTTCCTCTTCATTTATAGATATTGAAGTGGGTGGAAATTTAGGGAACATTTAGCCGAATGTTCTCATTTTGCAGATGAGGAAGCTGAAGGCTAGAGAAATTGAGCGACTAGCTCAAGGTCATATAGATACAATAACAATAAATAATAGTAACGATAATAATAAATGGTTATGATAGCAATAGCTCACATTTATGTAGCCCTTACTAGTGCCAGGATTTGTGCTAAGCACTTTACAATTAAAGTTAAATGACTTGCCCAGGATCATTTTTTAGGCGAGGAAAACTGAGGCCTGGAGAGTTTAAGGGATTTACCCCAGTTCACACAGGTAGTCACAAAGACGGGAGTGGCACCCAGGTGCATTGATTCCATATCCAATGATCTTTTTCACTAACCATGGGAGCCATTTTTACCTTCCCACTTTTGCCTTAGGACTGGGCTATTGGGCTTATGATGGGCACGTACTATCTTTATTTTCCCAAAGAGGGATGAAGTATATTCTTCCCAGTGTAAGCTGGCAAGTTTGATTGCAATTCTTGGCAAAATGCTAGGATAGATTATTAGAGAGAAGCTTTGTGAGCACTTAGGGAAGTGGTGATCACTATGAGCCAGCAGGATTTTGTTAGGAACAAGTCGTGCCAGACTAATCTCATTTCACAGAATCACCCCATCTCATGATTGGAAGGCACCTCAGGGCTCGTCTAGCCAACACCTGAACAATACAGCACATCTGCCAAGTGGCTATCCTGCCTTTGCTTGAAGTCTTCAGTGAGGGGGAACATACTATTTTCTCAGCCACTTTTAAATAGCTTTATTTGCTAGGGAAGTTTTTCTTTACCTGAAGTCCACATTTACCTCTTTCTACTCATTTCTTCTAGCTCTTCCCTTTGGGGCCAAGTAGAATAAAACAAAACCATCTTCCATGTAGCATTCCCTCAAATACTTGACGATGACTATTATCCCCTAAGCCTTCTCTTCTAAAGGCTAATCATCCCAAGTCACTTCAGCTGAAACTTTAATAGCCCAAGATCCATCATCATCCTTGTTACCCCTCTCTTTCTCTATATGCACTTCCATTCATCGGTATACCTCACAAATTGTGGAGCCTAGTACTGGATGTCATATTTCAAATGTGATCTGACCAGGGTAAAATATAGCAGGACCATCACTAGAATGTTCAGAGTTGCCTATGATTGTACTAGATACAGTGTTCCAGGAGGGCTAGCAGCACTTCTGATAGGAGAACTTGCTGAGCCCGTTGCAGGGCTGCTTTCCACCTTTGGTGTCTACCTTTCACTTATCTCTCACCTGTAGCTCCAAGAAGCTATAGCATGTGAAGCAGCACATCCTGGGAAAACCATCTCTGTTTCCTCAGTTTCTTTTGTAGACAGGCTAAACCAGGTTGAATGTTACCAGAAGGTTTCAAGCCCATACATGACTTAGAGGGATGTCTATCCCAAGAATGTGAAGACTTACCCCAATGGAATGGCCATATGAGTGATTTGTTCCAATGATTATGAAGATGGCAGAAGTAGATGTTGTGGAACTCTTAGAGCTTGGTCAAACAGTGAAGGTTATCCAGTACATTCTGGGCCATCATTAGTCATCTTGGCTTTTATCATATCACTGGACTTGGATGACTCTGGAAGAGAGAGTGAGGCTGATGACTTTGCGCAACTCTGCCTTACCTAAATCCGACTCAATTGTGACCATTGATACTCTTCAAAAACAAAATATGAATAACATTATTATACTTGCTTTCTTGATTGCCATGCCATACTGTTGATTTATAGTCCACTAAAATTACCAGGTCATTTTCAGATGAACTATTACACAGGTGACTCTTCTATCATGTACTCATGAAATTGACTTTTTGAACCCAAATGTAAGACTTTCTATTTAGCTATATTTAATCTTATTTGATTTAGATCTATATCTCAACCTGTCTTTTAAAAAAATTTCACCATCATTAAAAAGGATCCATTGAATATTTACTATGTCCTAGGAAGAGCACTAAATACTAACCTTAGTGCTAGCTCTCTTTTCCATCTTTGGGTCATTTGCAAATTTGATAAACTTTTTGTCTATGCTGTTTTAGGAACTCTAGGTCTTTTAGGGTCCCTGCCTGTTGGTGGGGCTATCTTTTCCTAAATTTAAAGGTAGTAAAGTCTTTAAGACAATTGCCCCACAGGACTGATTAGGAGGATACTACACTTTCCCAAGCAAATGCTGATGAGAACCTGTGCAGGGATGTGAGCATGGGAGAGTAGAGAAGATGAAAGAAGCAAAAGAATATAGAGGTAGAATTAACAATATTTTAGCAACTATTTGGATATAGAAGCTGTGTGGGAAGGAAAAGCTGAGTATAATTCTTGGGTTGGAAATCTAGGTGACTGGAAGAATGATGTCTTTATTGATAGAAATGGGAAAACTAGGGGAGTAGTTTGGCGAAGAAATGGGTTTGGTTTTGAACATGTTGAATTTGATATGTGTAGGGCAACATAAGAGATACAGAATTGGGTCTCAGGAGGCAAATGAGGGCTGGACAGTTAAACTTGGGAGTCATATCTATAAATATGAGAATTGAGTCCATAGGAATTAATGTGACAATTAAGACAGAGAGTACATATAGAGAAGAAATTCCTATATTCATCCATGAAAATGGGACCTTGATGATGCTCCTGCAAGAGAAACTCAAAAGGATTGGTCCACCAGGTTGATTAGATCAAAGTGAGAGCAATATCATGAAAACTTAAGAAGAAAATATTTAGAACAAAGGAGTGACCAATGATATCAGATGCTACAGAGAACTCAAGAAAGATGAGGATTAAGAGAAAGTGGTTGGATAGATAAATAAATAAACAAATAAAGAGATTATTGCAGAGTCCTTTCAATGTATCATTGAGATCAGGTCAATGTGGTAGTGCTGTTAGGTGAATGGAAAAGGGATTAGGAGAAATAAGATTAGGTTAAAAGTTAGGGTTATGCTTTCCCATTTTCCTTCAACCCCCTCAACTCCTTTTAAGGAGAAATTTATAAGTTTAGAAGGATTCTTAATATAAAATAATATATGTGACTCCATAAAACCCTGGTGGTTTATGGTAATCATTTATGATTTAGATTAGGTATGGGCAGAGTTGCCTTATGATAAGTGTCTGTTAACATATGAATGTTTCTGGCATAATATAGAATAAACTTCCAGATGCTTTTCTCCTGACAGTTTGAGTAAATTAACAAGACAACAGGGAATGAATAGTAAGGATTGCTCCATAGCAGACTTCTCAGGTGACCCATAAAATGAGTTTAATAGAACACAGAGACGTATTTGCTCATGTTCTTTCATCCTTCCTCCCTGGAATGCCATTCCTCTATTCTCTCTGCCTCATTATATTACTCGTAAATTTTTTTAACATTTTTTTTTTTGTAATTTTGACTTCCAGATTCCTTCTCTCTCTCCAGCCTTTACACCACCCATTGAGAAGGTAAGCAATATACATGTCAAGTCATGCAAAACATATTTCCATATTAATCATTTTGCCAAAAAAAGCAAGAAAAATAAGAAAGTGAAAAAAGTATGCTTCAATTTGCCCTTGGAGTTCATCAGTTCTCTCTCTGGAAGTGAATTGTATTTTTCATCCTCAGGGTTTTGGAATTGTTGCAGATCATTCTTTAGAGTAGAGTAGCTGTCTTTCACAGTTGATCATCATTCAATACTACTGTTATATATATATATATATATATATATATTTTTTTTTTTACAATGTTTTCCTGGTCCTATTCACTTCACTTTGTATCAGTTCATAGAATTCTTCCAAGGTTTTTCTGAAACCATATTGTTCATCATTTCTTATAGCACAATAGTATTCCATTACACCACATACTATGACTTATTCAGTCATCCCCCAAGTGATGGAAATCCACTACAAATGGAGTGACTATGAATATTTTTGTACTCATGGGTCCTTTTCCTTTTCCTTTGACTTCTTTGGATATAGACCTAGTAACAATATTGCCAGGTCAAGGAGTATGTATAGTTTTATAGCCCTTTGGGCATAGTTCTAAATTGTTCTCTAGAATAGTTGAATCACTTCACAACTCCACCAACAGTGTATTAGTATCCCTTCCTTCCAGCATTTGACATTTTCCTTTTCTTTTATTAGCCAATTTGATAGATGTAAAATGGTACTTCAGAGTTATTTCTATTTACATTTCCCTAATTGGAGCATGACTGTTGATAGTGTTGATTTCTTCCAATGAAAAAATGCTTGTTCATAGTCTTTGACCATTTGTCAATTGGAGAATGTGTTTTATTTTTATAAATGTGGCTCAAATACCTACATATTTGAGAAATGAGCTCTTTATCAGAGAAACTTGTTGTGAACCTCCTGCCCTTCCTTCCCCAGTTTCCTACTTTTCTTCTAATGTTAGCTGAACTGATTTTGTTGGAGTAAACTCTTTAAAATTTAATGTAATAAAAATTATCCACTTTATCTCCTATGATTCTTTCTGTCTCTTGTTTGATCATAAACTCTTCCCTTATCCATCGATCTGACAGGTATTTTTTTCTATGCTTACTTAATTTTTTCTGACACTACCTTTTATGTGTCTAAATCATGTGCCCATTTTGACCTTATCTTAGGACACAAGTAAGAGATGTTGGTTGGTCTATGCCTAATTTCTGCGAGACTGCATTCCAGTTTTCTGAGCAGTTTTTGTTGACTAGTAAGTTCTTACCTCCAAAGTTTGGATCATCAGGTTTATCAAAAACAAAATTAATGTGATCATTTACTTCTGTTTCTTGTGTATCTAATCTATTCCACTGGTCAACTACTCTATTTTTAATTCAGTACCTGATTAAAAAGAAAAACAACAAAAAACTAGTCAATCCACTAGAATTTGTTAAAGTTGAACAATGGGCCAGGTTCTGTGCTAGGTACTGGGGATACAAGGACTGAGAGTGGAATAACTGCTTTTCTCAAGAAACTTACATTTAATCAAGGAACATGGATCTCTATAAATATATGCAGAATAAATACAAAACAGACAATACAATGCAGTGAAGGTGAAAAGACACTAGAAGTTGGGAAGATCAAGAAAGACCTCTTGTAGAAGGCAGTGGGTGCTTATTGAAAGATGATAGGCCCTGATGAAGGGATTATATTCCAAGCATGTTACTGCATTGTTTTCAGTCCTGTCTGAGTCTTCATGACTCCCTTTAGGGTTTTCTTGGCCAAGACACTGGAGTGCTTTATCATGTCTTTCTCCAGCTCATTTTGCAGATGAGCAAACTGAGGCAAAGGGTTAAGTGACTTGCTCAAGGTCACACAGCTAGTATACGAGGTCAGATTTGAACATAGGAAGAGGACTGGCACCCTATTTATTGTACCACCTTAGCTAAACTTTCCAAGCATGTAGTTCTAGGAGATTACCTTTTGTCTGAGTACCTAACCCATTCTAGTCCTGTACCTAAGACAGTGAGATGGTGCAATGGGCAGTGTACTATGGGTGGAGTCAGAAAAATCTCATAAAATCTGGTTTCACTTACTAGATGTGTAACCTTATGTAAGACACTTAACTTCTGCCTGCCTCAGTTTCCTCAAGTATAAAATATGGATAATAATAACACATATTTCAGAGGGTTATTGAGAGGCACAAATGAGATAATATTTATAAAGTATTTAGCAAAATGCCTGGCACATAACTACTTAATAAATGCTTATTCTTTTCCGCTTCTCCCATACTCACTTTTTTTTTTAAACCCTCACCTTCCCTCTTGGAGTAAATACTGTGTATTGGCTCCAAGGCAGAAGAGTGGTAAGGGCTAGGCAATGGGGGTTAAGTGACTTGCCCAGGGTCACACAGCTGGGAAGTGTCTGAGACCAGATTTGAACCCAGGACCTCCCATTCCTAGGCCTGACTCTCAATCCACTGAGCCACCCAGCTGCACCCTCATATTCACTTCTTGAGACTTTCCAACCTTCAACTTTCTGAGTGTCTGTTGAAATGTAACAAGATATAAACTCTTTCTCCATCCTGTCTCCTGAGTTCTAAGAGAACTGGGAAAGAAAGTAAGGTGTCTGAGAAAAAGAGTGTCGTAAAGCTCTTTGAAGACACTACCTGTTTCTCCTCATCCTAGTAGGTAGGATGGGGTATTTCCATTGTCTCCAGGTACCCCCACTTTCTCTGCTGTCTCTGAGGGATGGGGACGCTATCCTGCCTTATACAACTTCTGGAGATGTGTCAGAGACAGAGCATTTCTTTAAAAGTGAAGAGATCTGACTTATAAGCAAGCCTGATATTAAATGTATAAATAATGCATCCTGTGGCATTATTTATAATGCAATAACATCTCGATAATGTAATAAAAGTATGCAGGTTCCCAGTGCTTCTCTTAACCCCTTGGTTCCTGGAGTATTTTGTGAGGCAGCCTGGAAGAAATGTTAAAGAGCTCTCCACTGGGAGCCGGAAGACTTGGTGGACCCCAGCTCAAAGGCTTGCTCTGTAACTAAATTGTGTGAGACACAGGCAAGTTACTTTCCCTTTGGGGGCCTCAGTTTCCTCCTTTGTAAAATCAAGAAGTGGAACTTGAACTTTGATGTTTCTTCCAACTCTGATCCTATGACCCTAACTAAATGGTGCCCTTGTGGCTCTAACATCCTCTCTTTCTAAGTGCCATAGACATCATCATCTTGTTGGAGGATGTTGGAATTGCTTTTCCTATTTTTCCTGGCCACTTTTCTCTTGGTTTGCTCTTTTGGGAGTCCTCCTCTCAGAAGGACAGAGAGGGCTATGGATGCACAGACCTGATGAGCCAAGAAAGAGATCTAGAGAGTTTATATATAATGCCTTTGTCAGGAAGGGTTTTTTTTTTTTAAAACCACACTGAATCTTTTTTGTTTCCCTCTTTTATCCCATGATCTCTGATTCCTTGTTTATTCTAAGTCTTCTGCTATCAGTTTCTTTGTCTGTTTGGCACAATCGAGTGTTGTATTACATTTCAAGTGTGTAAAGAGACCAGAACTGGATTTAGAGAAAGTGTGATATCTTAGTGGCAGATCTTAGGGAACTGGCTTTAACAAACAGAGACCTGCTCCTGCCATACACAGAGTGAGTTGAATCAGTTAGCACAATAGCTCTTTGTGGGTATGTAGATAACTGGTCCATTATTTTTAAATTGTGGAAATTTATCTATAGGGTCCCACCTGCTCTAAATTGTATCATCCTAACAGTTGCTTCTAAAGTGCTCCAAAGTTTCTCTCTCTCTCTCTGTCTCTTTCTCCTTCAGTCCCTCTCTCTCTTTCTCTCTCTCTCCCTCCCTCTCCTTTCCTTCCTTCCTTCCTTCCTTCCTTCCTTCCTTCCTTCCTTCCTTCCTTCCTTCCTTCCTTCCTTCCTTCCTTCCTTCCTTCCTTCCTTCCTTCCTTCCTTCCTTCCTTCCTTCCTTCCTTCCTTCCTTCCTTCCTTCCTTCCTTCCTTCCTTCCTTCCTTCCTTCCTTCCTTCCTTCCTTCCTTCCTTCCTTCCTTCTCTTCTCTTCTCCCTTCCCTTCTTTCTTAGAATTAATACTAAGTGTCAGTTTTAAGGCAGAAG
Organism: Monodelphis domestica; assembly: GCF_027887165.1. Lineage (NCBI taxonomy): Eukaryota > Metazoa > Chordata > Mammalia > Didelphimorphia > Didelphidae > Monodelphis > Monodelphis domestica. Next base: position 403,671,688 of record NC_077227.1, on the reverse strand, counting down.
AGCCACAAGGGATAGGCAGTTGGTGTTAAGTGACTTGCCCAGGGTCATAAAACCAGGAAATATCTGAGGTTAAGTTTGAATCGAGGACCTCCTGCTTCAGGCCTGAATATTTATCCACAGAGCCACCTAACTGCCACCCCCCATAACAGATTTATGTAGTACATTGAATACCTTTTTACTCCCCTTTTTTGCTGAGACCATGGATGTGAGCCAAAACTTAAGCTTTAAGCAATTTTACTTGGGGTTCCCTGAGGGTATAATCCAGTCTACCCTCCTTTTCCCTATTACATATATATTAAATTTAATGGGGTAGAAACAAAATTGTTCCATTTCCCCCTACTCCTCCCTTCCCATTTTCTTTTGTGTATTTAAAAGTGTTTTATTGATGCTTTGTTTGGCATTTCTATTATTACCTATTAACCTTCCACTCCTTTTCCCCTCCCATAGTAGAAGCCCTTTCTTGTAACAAATTCATATAGGCCAGCAAAACAAATCAATACATTAGCCATGTCTGAGAATGCATCTCATTCAGTTGGAGCTTTTGAATTTAGCTAAGCTTATCTAACCCTGATTCTGATCCCCCAGCACAGAGTGAAGTGGCCTTGCTCCAGCCTGTCTGGGAGGCCAGAATCTAAGCCGGCTATGACCTGAGCTTGCTTGCCTTCTGGTGACTTTTGTTTTGTGTCTCTCAACCAGAGCCATTACGACCGTTCTCCCTCCCAGGGTCTTGTAGGGCATCCCTGGGTTGGTACTATAGAATGGGCTGAACAGGTTGGGCAGCCATTGTCTGGGGATTCATTATTGCCCAGTCACATAGCAGCTTCCTATAGCCTACAGCTGCCCACCTGACCTTTCCAATCTAGCTTCCCTGCTGCAGAGTCCTGTCTGTGCCTTTAGGCCAGGGAGGATGCTGCTATTTTCTGGTCAATCCAGCCACATCCCTGGTAATTAACCTTTTCCCATGCACCTACTCCAATGAGGGGATGTCGTGGGAACTGGACTGAGCAGGATCTTTGGGGAAAATTCTCTACTTTCTGCTCCTTTAGTTCAGAGGAGTCCTCCTGGGTTCCCCCACCCCCCTCACGTTTTTGCCTTCTTTTCATTGGCTCAGGGAAAAACAAACCCTGGATGGGGAAAGGACAGTGGCTTCTAATCTCTCATGTCTCATAAAAAAGGCTACAGAAATTGGAAAGGAAAGGAAGATGATAGGCTTGGCTGCTGTGAACTATAGTGATGGGTCTCAGGAGACCCAGCTTGAAGGCTCATTGAGGGGAGAGGGCAGTGGCAGCCAGGGGGGCTCCCACTGGTGAGGAAAAGGCTGGCGGAAAGCCTTCCCAGACCTTTTATCCTGTCTCTGTCATTCCCACACAGATTAATGAGCTCCAGGATGCCCTCAGCCGAGTCCAGACTCCATTGGGGCCTCCCAAAATAGCAAAAGGACTCTTTGTGCCCAAGTCTCATTCCCAGGCATTGTGTTTATTAGCCCTTTGTATTCAGGGGTCACATCCTAAGGTTTCCTCCTCACTGCTTAATCACTGTCCTGGTGGGCACTGTCCCAGCAACCCTGACAGTGGCCACTACAGCTTGTCCTGGCTAATGTCTGAGAAACTGGCTAGAGAAATAGAGGGGCTGAGGTTGCTTTTGGCTGTTTCAGTGGAAGCTCATCAACCAATCGACTGATTAAGGAGGTATTTATTAAGTGCCTCGTATGTGCCAGCCCCTGAGCTAGGTATCAGAGAGAAAAAGACATAAGTGAAACAGTCCCTGCCCTCAAGAAGCTTACATTCTTTATCGGGAGAGATCATGTACACAGACATAAAAACAAAATAAGGAAAGGTAATTGTGAGGGAGATATTTGTACCTTAGAGGGATTGGGAAAGGCCACAACTAGGGTGATAAGCTTTGAAGGCCATCAGAGATTCCAGGAAACTAAAGAGAGGAGAGAGAGCATGAGAGACTAGAGGGAGGGCTGGTCATTTAGTAGTCATTTAATAAATGTTTATTGAATTGAATGAGGAGGTACAAAGGCCAGATGACCTCTAAAATCCTCTCTATCTCTAAATCTAAAATTCTAATTGCCCCTTACAGTCCAACTCCCAGCTTCCCTAAGGGGCAGTCAATGGAGGTTAGGGCCTCATAAAAGAACATCTCTATCAAGGACAATTGACTTTCCAAGAAAGACCTAGCTTTCTTCAGCATCTTCTTTTCTCCTTTATTTTCTGAGGGAGAGGAAAGGAGAGCAGAGCTATATATACAAATGAACTATTCAGTCCTCCCTGGGTGGATGGCAGCAAGACATAGCATCTGGCCTACTGGATTCATAGTTGGAGGAACTGAGTTTGAATCTTGACCTTTTTTGTATGCTCCTTGTATGAACTTTGGGCAAGTTATTGCCCAAATTTCTGGGTTTGTTTCCTTATCTGTAAAATGAGGGCATTGGATGAGATGATTTCTAGGTCTCTTTCTCTCTGAAATTTATAAGCTTAAATCCTAACAATTCATAGTGATATAGCACCTTAACCTCTACAAAGCATGTTACTCAGACCAGCTTTGTGATGCAGGCTGACTCCCAATTAAGCATGATTGCTCCATGCCATGTTGCCCCCACCCATTCCTTATTTTAATTTCTTATATGTTTTGCCAATTATATGTAAAAATAATTTTTAACATTTGTTTCTTAAATATTTGAGTTCCAGTTTCTTTTCTTCCTCACATATACACACACACACACACACATATATAAAGCCATACAACATATATTTCCATGTTAGCCATGTTGTGAAAGAAAACATAGATTCCCCCTACCCCCAAACAAAAAATAAAGAAGGTAAAAATGTGCTGTCATCTGCATTTAGACTCCATCAGTTCTTTCTCTGGAGGTGGATAACATTTTCCATCATAAATCTCTTGGAATTGTCTTGGATCTTTATATTGCTGAGAGTAGCTAAGTCATTCACAGTTGATCACTGGACTACATTGTGCACAATGTTCTCCTGGTTCTGCTCACTTCACTTTGTATCAGTCTGTGTATGTCTTTCTAGGTCTTTCTGAAATCATCCTGCTCCTCATTTCTTGCAGCACTGTAGTATTCCATTACAATCATATACTATAACTTGTTCATTCATTCTCAATTGATAGGTATCTCCTCATCTAATTCTTTGCCACCACAAAAGAGCTGCTATAAATATTTTTGTACATAGAGGTCCTTTTCAAAAAATCTCTTTCGGGTATAGTCAAAGGGTATGCATGTTTTTATAGCCATTGGCCATAGTTCCAAAATTCTCTCCAAAATGACTGCATAAGTTCACAACTGAGGAACAACGTATAAATGCCCCAATTTTCTCACATCCCCTCCAACATGTGCCATTTTCCTTTTTGATGATATTAGCCAATCTGATAGGTGTGAGGTAAAACAACCCAAGAGTTGTTTTAATTTACATTTCTCTAATTAACAGATTTCTTATTTTAAAAAAATTATCAAATATCCAACTCAGCTCATTTAAGTCCTTACCTATATGCCAGACAATGAGGATTAAAAAATGAAACAACTCTTGCCCTCACCTCACCTCAAAGAATTTACATTCTAGTAGGATGAAAAACATATACCCAAAGAAAGAGCCAGGCCTGGAGATGGGAGGTCCTGGGTTCAAATGTGACCTCAGACACTTCCTAGCTGTGTGACCCTGGGCAAATCACTTAAGCCCAATTGCCTGGCTCTTACTACTCTTCTGCCTTGGAACTGCTATTGATTCTAAGACAGAAGAAAAGGGTTTAAAAATTGTCCAGTGAAGGGGAAAGGAAGCTGGAGTCAGACAGGTTTTTAGGGCCCCCAGAACAGGGATTAAGACCTTGACCATTATTTATCTGCTGCTTTGGCTCCAGAAGTCCTGCACTTTTAGGAACTAGTCGATGTGAAGGGAGGGGAGGATCCAATTCAAAGGAAGTATTTGTTCCAGTGGGATTCACCGGTCCTCTAAGTCTTGCTTGGAATTTCTACTAGGGTTAGTGATGTCCAAATGGATATGATTACTTTGCAGGTCAGGGGAAGCTGTCAGCACAGGGCATGTTAAAACAGCAAGGAGATCCTGTCAGTACAGCAAAGGTCATTATTTGTAATACCAAGAAAGGCCATTTACTCTGGAACTCTGTGTACAGCATGAAGCATCGTAAGCATACATCCACAAGACATGCTCTCCTTTCTGAAAGCCCTGTTTTGGATGTTTTCTATTTGCTATACCTTATCTGGCTTTGGGCAGCAGCCAGTCCTTTCCAGCCCCTTCTGGAAGATTTCAGGTTTAGCAGGCACAGAATGTTAAGCCAGGCAGGAATCTTAGCTGTCGTGAGTCCAATGGCCTCATTTTAGAGATAAGGAAACTAAGGCTTGGGAAACAGACTAAAAACATAGAGATGCTATAAACAGAGAGAATATGCAGAGAAATAATCAGTGGCAGAGCTGGGTCTTCACCTGTCTTCACCAATCAATTCTAGTAGACTTTCCAGGGCATTAAGAAACTTTGAGAGAGGGGACTGGCTCCTTGGGCACAGACCCGAGTTCCTGTGCAATCCAGGGTTCAAACATTCCTACAACAGGTGACACCTGCCTGACTCAGTAGTTCTCCTCTTGTCGTGTCTTTTCAGGACTGGTTTGCCAGCAAATATGTCTTTGGTTCAGCTTTGTTACTAAACCCAGGTGTGATCCTTCAGGGGCAGGGCCAGCCAGGACAGGAGGAAAGGCTGAGCATCTCCAGGCTGTCAGATACACTCATACCCACAAGCAAACCTACATAACCAGGAATGGTTGTGCACACAGATGAAGCCTCCTAGATTCAGAGCTTGAGGACACTTTCAAGTTTGTCTAATCAGGGTTTTTAATCTTTCTTGTGTCCTGGACCCATTTGGCAGTCTGGTGAAGCCTCTGGACCCCTTTTCCTAATAATGTTTTTAAATGGCATAAAATGAAATACTTCAGATTACAAAAGAAACCAATTATTTTGAAATGCAATTATAAAAGCATTTTAAGAATACATTCATTGGCTTCAGGCTATGAGCCCCTGATCTAGTCCAGCCCCATAAATGGACATTGGAGGGAAAAAGGTCCAATGGAGATAGATGGCTGTCCCAAGGTCACCGGGAGAGTCAGCAAAGGTGCTGAGACGTGAACCAGGTCCTTCAAGAACACATCAGTACTCTTTCCACTGTCTAGACAGGAATGCAAAACTCAGCTACAGACATGAATACACACAGGCACAAAGGCGTGGAGATGCACTTGCACACCTCTATACCATGTGTGGCATACAGACAAAGATACTTGCACACACAGATTGTACCACAGAGGTGCGGGTGTGCACAATCATATAGACACACAGCACCCCATAGAGTGCTTGTCCAGGGGTACCCCACCTCCCAGCACTGTGCCTCAGCCAGGCTCCTCCACACAAAAGCACCGCCCCCTTTCCTCCCTAAGCCCCCAAACTGCCTCCGTCTCCCCATTCAATCCAGGGGAATTATCCATATCTCTGACAAGAGAATAGGTTACTAATGCACCGACACAGCTGTTTTGACACTTTTGATGAATAACATTCAATACTATTAATTGGAACAATTGCTTTTCATTTAACTAAATCACTGGAATTGCTAAACTAAATTGAAACGGAATGTAATTTTGCCTCGCTCTGCTTTAATATGGGCCTCTAAATGTCTTCTCCCTGAAGGATTAGTAACTTAATCACCCGCCAGTGATAACTGCTTCCTAGCCCTCGGCAGGCAGGCGGGCAGGCGGGCTTTCCTGCTCCTCTGGGCTGCGGAGCACTGGAGCGAGCCTGGGGCCCCAGCCCCTCTCCTTCCTTTGGACCCCTCTTCGCTGCATTATTAATCAAGTTAAAAATGCCCTGCTTCCTTTCTATGTCTCAGCCAGACCTCTGTAGATCATCAGCATCCCTGCCCCCTCCCCTGCCCGTCCCCACTGTCGCCCATTGCCCCGGCCCTTTGGCCCCCCCCCCCCTCGGTCCCTGTGCTCTGAGGGCTCTTGTTGACTGCATCTTGCTTGCTGAATTTGGAAGGAGATGATTTCCTTTCTGTTTTATTTCCATTTTTTTGTTCCATTTAGCTCTTTCATTTTAAGGGGAGGGGTTTATAATCATCCCTTCACTCCTGGCTTTGCAGGCTTTCTGTGGGGATGAGATGAGATGATGCCTCCAAGGGGCAATGGAAAGAACACTGGGAAGGAATTGGGAGGATTGAGTGCAAATTTCTCCTGCAGGTCACCCATCTGACCTTAGGAGCAGCTAGTGACAGTGGATAAAGCACCAGGCCTGGAGTGAGGAAGGTCTGGCCTCAGACACTAGCTTCATGACCCTGGATAAGTCACTTAACCCTGTATGCCTTAGTTTGTCAACTGGATAATGAGCTAGAGAAAGAAATGACAAACCACTCTAGTATTTTTGCCAAGAAAATCCCAAATGATGCTATTACTCACTAGTTATATAATGCTAGATAAATCTCTTAACCCCATTTACCTCAGTTTCCTCATCTGGAAAACAATCTGGAAAAGGAAAAAGGAAATGGAAAATCAGTCTCTTTGCCAAGAAGATTCCAAATGCTGTCATTCACTAGTAATATAATCCTGGATAAGTCACTTAAACCTGGAGAAGTCACTTAACCCTATTTACCTCAGTTTCCTCAACTGGAAAACAATCTGGGAAAGGAAATGACAAACCAGTCTCTTTGCCAAGAAAATCTCATATGGGGTCACAGAGAGTCAGACATGACTGAAAAATGATTAAGGGATGAACATGCAATTTTGGGCAAGTCTCTTCTCTCTATCCTGGTCTACAGTTCTCTTCACAGCAAAATGAGGGAGTTGGACTAGAATACTTCCAAGGTCCCTTCCAGCTTCAAATCTTTGAACCTGTACAGGATTTTAGAACAGCTCTGATTTCTATGGTGCTTTAAGATTACAGAGCTCACAATAGTGCTGTGAGGTAGGCCTGGAATGAATGAATAATTTTATGTAAAGCACTTATCCATCCTTAAAATGCTATGGAAATATCATCTGGTAGTAGTAGTTTTCTCCCACTTCCTTTCTGCCTCTCTTCCCCACCCTCTTCTACTTTGAGGGAGGAATAGAGATTACTATGCCCTCACCCCTTCAGCCCCCTTCAGTTGAAATGATTTGGTTTTGCTTGCATTTGCATTTGGCTAAGTAGTTAGGAAGATTCTGGCTGAGAATGATGAAATTCCAATCTTGGACAAAAAGTCTGAAGATATTACAAAAGATCTGAATGCCAAGAAGAAACCCCCAGCTCTTAATGTCAATTCTAGTAATTTCTTCTGGATAGTCTCTCTGATCATAACCTTAAGATGATATCCTTTCCTATTTAAACCCCAAACTCTCATTTCCAGGATTGAATGATTTTCTTCACTCAAATACACTGAGTTGCTAAAAAGCATCCATCACTAAAAACTAAAAATATAAAACATAAAACTACCTTTTTACTAAATATTGCTAGACTCCTCTGACCCTGCTCTCCCCCTACTTAGGAGATGCTGAGACTCCTATTTCATAAATTCTGGTTCTCAACTAGGAAATGTTGGTTTTGATTAGTGGTCTCTTCTCTCACCTCTTTAATTGTGGGTCTCTAGTAATTACTAAATTATGAAAAAAAAAAACCCAAACCTTTCTGCCTTCTAAGAATCCTAGAGGCCAGACCTAGCCTCTGAAACTAGAATTCCACCAAGTGGTGGGGAGAGGATAGGGGAACAGAGGAGGGGGAGAAGAGAGAAGAGAATGGAGGGATGAAGGGCAAGGGAGCTATTATCCCATTCCATTGAGTTCGACATTGGGGATACAAAGAAAAAAACATGACAATCTCTGCACTCAAGGAACAGATAAAGTCTTTTTTTCTCTCTCTTTTTCTTCTCTTTCTCTGTCTCTGTCTCTGTCTCTGTCTCTGTCTCTGTCTCTGTCTCTGTCTCTGTCTCTGTCTCTTAAAATCATAAGTAAGAGAAAGAGGGAGGATTTGGTTTCTTGTTCTATCATTCTACCCTCTCCCCAGCTCAGCTGGTATAGTTGCAGAATGTAATCACAGATGTCTGCCTTAATATGTTAAAGTATTATCTAGAAAAACAGGGAACATATTATCTATCAGATTTATAGATAGGAGAAGAATTTATGAGTCAATGAGACATGGAGAACATGGTGAGATGTAAAATGGATAATTTTGAGAACATTAAATTAAAAAGATTTTTGTATAAATAAAATACAAATGTTTCCAAGTCAGAAGAAAAGCAGAAAACTGGGAAAATTTTTTTTTTTATTGATAGCTTCTCAGACAGAGTTCTCCTATCTAAAATATATAAAGAACTTTGTCAAATTTATAGGAATAAGAGTCATCTCCTAAAAAAGATATGGACAGACAATTTTCAGATGAAGACATCAAAACATATAAAGATATATTAAAAATGTTCCAAATCACTAATGATTAGAGAAATACAAACCAAAACAATTCTGAAATATCACCTCACACCCATCAGATTGCTAAAATGACAAAAGGGCAGAATGACAAATGTTGGAGGAAATGTGGAAAAATGGAGACACTAATCCACTATTGGAACTGTGAACTGATAGCACCATTTTGGAGAGCAATTTGGAATTACACTCAGAGAATTATAAAACTGTGTATCCCTTAGATCCAGCTGGGTCTGTTTCCCAAGGATATCAGGGAAAAAGGAAAAGAACCCATGTGTTCCAAAATATTTATAACAGTTCTCTTTGTGGTGGCAAATAACTAGAAACTGAAGGGATGTCCATCATTTGGGGAATGGCTAAACAAATTGTAATATATGATTGTGTTAGATTACTCTTGCGCTACAAAAAATGATGGGTAGGCTAATTTGAAAAAAACCTGGAAAGAACCAAGTGGGATAAAGAACACTGAAATAAGTAGAACCAAGAGAACACTATAAATAGCTACAGTTTTAATACTTGAAGTATAACTTGTGAATGTTCACCTCTAGAGAATGAATTGAAAAATGGAAACATAGAAGACATAATCTATATTTACATATCTGTTTGCCAGATGATAGTTTCTATGATGTGGGGAGAGGAGGGAGGGGATGAGATACTTGTAAATAAATGCTGCCAATTAAAAAAAAGGGGGGATAACTGAAAAAGTATTTCCTAGTTAGAGGAGACAGCACCTTTAGGAAGGCTGAGCTGCAGGAAAAATGTAAGGACCTAGTAGTTCTTAAGAGTAGGGGTAGGATAGGAGGTAAAGACCAACCATTTCTTTGCATTGGCAGAGCAGAGAAGTGCCTGGGAGTTTGCAGAGCAAAGTAGTAGGGATGATGGTAACATCTTTGTTGATGATTCTAAAATTATGTGATGTGTGATTGGCCATATCTATTCCTCAGTTAAGAGGCTGATGAGGCCCAGATCTATCACTATTGAGAATGAGGGAATGGGCTCAAGAATCACAGTTTCAGGAGCAGGGGTTCTTGGATTCTTCATATTGTTGTGGGGATCTCTGGGATCTCTTTAATTGTGTGCTATTGTAAGAACGAATATCTTTCTCAGATTAAATCAGAAGGCATCAATGCTAATGGAATAATCATGATTGGCCTTCCCTCCCTCCTCCTCCTTGAATGATCTTTAGGAGAGATAGCTCCAGAATAAGACAATTTTGGTGAAGCAGACATTAGGGGAAGAGTTAAAGAAGAAGGTGTCTGATAAGAAGTAATTGCTTTATGTTTTGATGGGGATGGGGAGTAGGGTCTTTTTCTTTCCTCCCTTGACACCCTCTCCCTCCATTGGCCATGGTATCTACCATTGAGGAAATATCTCATCCAGCAGTTGAAGAATCAGTTGAAAAGAGTTTGAGGCACAGACTCTGTCTAGAAAGACACAGATGTAGTGGGGTACCCACTGGCGGGGGGGGGGGGAAGCAGCTTTCAGGAGTGGTAGCCCTTGCAGCAGAAAAGAGAGAAAGGCACTAGCAGTTGGGGAAAAAGAAAATGATTCACTTGAGTTTGGTCTTTCTTCTTTTTTTACATGCTGATATAATTTTTAATAATTGTTTTATGACATATTACAATCCATGTTCTCCACCTCTCCCCAAGACTTCAGGTAATATGTTTGAGCTTAGTCCTGAAGGAAATCATGTGCCCCAAGTCCAGTCCTTGCCATCTACTCTCCCTACACCCATCCCATAAAAATATTTACTGGTATAATTTAGGGGTGAGAGAGGCAAAGCGATTTAAGATAAGGTTTCTTGGGGTATCAGGCCCCAAGGCCTAGAGTCAATCTGATCCTTTATCCTAGAAAAGAGAGGGGCCCTTCAAGAAAATTTCGGCTCTCTGATGAAGTAGATTCTGCATTCTATTAACATGTCCTATCTTCCATAGAAACAAACTCGACATGGAATACCAAGTCAAAACCTAAAGTGTGATCCTCTTATCTGATGTAGATGCCAAATGTGCTTGGGAGAGTAAGAATGACTTTCCAGTCCCAGAGTAATCACACTGTGAGTTCCCTGAAGGCAGAGAAAGTATCTTGTCTTATTTTTATAGTTTTTCTAGTCCAAACAGTACTTTACACATAGCAAGTGCCCTGATAATGCTTGTTGAATTGAATGAGACAAACACTTTAACAGGTTTCATCTGGAAATCAAGTCAACTGAGTTATACTTTCATTCAATCTTCCCCACTCTTTCTCATCTGTCAGAACATTTAAAATTTTTTTTAAATTTTATTTAGTCAATTTAGAACATTATTCCTTGGTTACAAGAATCATATTCTTTCCCTCCCTGCCCTCCCTCCACCCCTCCCATAGCCAACGCAATTTCACTGGGTATTACATGCGTCCTTGATCAGAACCCATTTCCATGTTGTTGTTGTTTGCACTAGGATGATCATTTAGAGTCGACATCCCCAACCATATCCCCATCGACTCATGTGATCAAGCAGTTGTTTTTCTTCTGTTTTTCTACTCCCACAATGTTTCCTCTGAATGTGGATAGTGTTCTTTCTCATAGATCACTCCAAGTTGTTTGGATCACTGCATTGCCACTAATGGAGAAGTCCATTACATTTGATTGCACCACAGTGTATCAGTCTCTGTGTACAATGTTCTCCTGGTCTGTCAGAACAATTTTAAACTGGAAGAGATCATCTAATTCAACTCCTTTTTTTTTTTGGTAGAGCTGAGGACCAGAAAGGTGTGGTGATGTGTCTGATGCAGTTTGTTCCATTCTTCCATGTGAAATAGGGCTTATGGGCAGAACTGCCATTATGCTTTCAAGCCATCACTACAAGACTCAGAAGCTTTGGAGATGATGAAGCAATTATCTTTCTGGTTGCTGGAAGAACTACTGACATAAACTCTTGGATTAGGGAAGGTAAATTTAAAGGCGTTCAAAGAAAGCATAGGATACAATGGTCTCTTTTTTTTTTTTCAGAGGAAGTTGGTCCAACAGGAATAATTTAAAGAACAAAATCCTCAAGGAACAAGCTAAACTTATTCTGATGAGCAGAAAAATTGTGGGTTGTCTAAAATAATCAATGTGTTTGCACTGACCAATTCAGAATTTTGAAAGGTACATAGAAAAGATGCAAGCATGTGGGCAAGAAACTAAGGATGAATGTAAAAGTATGGTGAGTTCTATAAAAATAGTTACAGGAATGTTTAAAAAAAAGCTCAGGATGAGGTGAATATAGCTAATAATGCCAATGCTAAAGCTATTAAATTTCAAGAAATTAGTTCAAGGCAATAGATTTATCAAAGAAGGTAAAGGTTAGTTTAGGTGAGATAGTAATTAATGAATGTCAAAGAGAAGGTTGAACTACTTAACTCCATTTTGCTTCTCTTTTCTCTTCCAATGAAAATGATCTCTAGACAGAGATAACAAAAGCAGTTGTCTGGGAATGAAAAACCAGGATAAATGAGGGAATGGTAGGCAATATGCAGAAGGCTTTGATGCATTCAAATAAAACTGATCTTAAACTACATCCCTGGGAGAGTCAAAGATCTATAAGATGTGATTACTGAGCTGCTATTGGTGATCTTTGAAAGATCTTAGAGACTGGATGAGCTGTCACAGGATTAGAGAAGGAAAAAATACCTCAATTTTTTAAAAAGAAGAGAATGAAGACTAAAACTTTGTCGGTGACCTTGAATTCTGCAACTGACAAAAATTCTCAGACATTATTAAAGGGGTAGTTTGTGAGCACTTACGGAGGGAAAAAATGATCCCTAAAAGTCACATCATTTCATCAAGAACAGTCTCCTGTTATTTCCTATTTTGACAAGGATAAAATTTTCTAGGTAGAACAGAGGAATGTAGGAGGCACAGTATAGTTAAATTTCCACAAAGAATTTGACAAAATCTTTTATTTTCGTGGTCAAGATGGGAAGATGTAGGCTGTACAGTAGCTGAATTAGGTCTAAGATTCAGGGCTGGGTAAATGACTGTACCCAAAGAGTTGCCATTAAAGGCTTCAAGTAACCTTGGAGGTAAACTTCACTGGACTGTATCAGAAATGTCTTTCACCTTATGCTATTTAACATTTTTCATCATTGACTTATATAGAACCATAACAAGTGTGCCTATCAGATTTTTCAGAACATATAAAATTTGGAAGGATATTTAAAACACTTAATGACACAGTTAAAATCCAAAATGATTTAGACAGGTTACGATGATGGGCAGAATTGAATCAGATAAAACTTAATAGCAACAAATTTAAAAATCTTCAGTTGGGTTAGGTTTACAAGTACATATTACTAGTTCATTGTTACTGTGAAAGAGACCTGGGTGGGGGGCAGGGGAGAGGGTTATTGGAGCTATTGGGTTGTTGCCTCTGTATGAACATTAGTGTGCCACAGTAACCAAAAAGCTAACGCTATCTTAGGTTTCATTAAGAGGAACATTGAATCCAGAGCAAGGAAGGTAATGTTGTCTTCTGCCCTGATCAGAGCATGTTTAGAGTACTTCTTTAAGTTTGGGGCACCATTAAGGAATAATGATAAATCCTTTTTTTTTTTACCAAGGCTTTACAATTAAAAAACACTTTTCTCATAATACCCCTTTGGTGTGAGTAGTACAAGCATTATTATTCTCATTTTAGAGATGGACTTCTTTTTGAGGTTTTTGACTGTGCTTGAGAATTCCCTCAGAGAATACTGGTTACCAGAATCATTTCTACATGAGGACTAAAGTATATTCACTTTACCAAGTCCTTTGCATATCATTTGATTCTCATTACAGCATGGAGGGCAGGACTACAGTGAGGCAGCTAGGAGGCATAGAGGGTAGAGTACCATCTTATCTTCCCGAGTTCATATCTGCTACTTTCTAGCTGTGTGACCCAGGGCAAGTTGCTTAACCCCTTTGCCAATAAAATCCCAAGTTGAGTCATGAAAAGTTTGTACCAATGAAAAATATTTGAAAAACAACTGAATAACAAGATGCAGAAGGGGTTCAAGTATTATTATATTCCCCATTCCCCACTTTCATTTACAGATAGAGAAGGATTGTGGTCTAGGGGATACAGAGCTGGAATCAGGAATGCTTGCCTTCAAAACATAGTGGTTGTGTGATCCTTGGTAAGTCATTTAACATTTCAGTGACCCAGAAAACTCTCAGATACTCTTAAATTAAAGCTACATTGCTTCTTTGGAGGGAGTTTCTACTTGAGGAGTTCCCCTGTCCTACTAAAGTTATAGATCTGGACAGAAGAAAAATAAATTTATAGATGGGGAAATTGGCTTAGAGAGATTAAATGACCAGTCCAGGGTAACTTGGCTAATGAGTGGAAGGGCCAGGAGTCAAATTCATGGCTTTCTGACCCCAAGTTAATGTTCTTTCATTATACCCCATTGTCTACATCAACTTTCCAACATCTTAATGCCACTGGGTATGGCTCTGGGTTTGGCAACTGGAGCCATTCCACAGTTTCCTGTTTGACTTGGAATACCAGTGTCAATCGATTTATTAAAATATTTGTTTACTAAGAGTCTAGCCTGAGTCCAACATGGTAGAATGTAAAGAAATTGGCAGTTAATACCAGAGGACCTAAGATTCAAATCCTGGAGCTGCTATTTACTAACTACTCTTGGGAAAATATGCCCTTTTGGGCTTCAGTTTCTCCCTCTGCCAAATGAGGGGTTGCTTTAGATGATCTCCAGGGCCCCTTCCAATTCTAAATTCTGGAACCCATTTTGTGCTCAGCACTGTGGTTGAGATGAAATTGGAAACTCAGTCTTGTGGCCACTCTGCCCATTTTTCTGGGTCTGGAGCTAGACAACAAGGATGTGTCCTCTGATAACAAACCTTCTCATGAGCTGGCTCAGGCTCCTGAGGGAGGAGGAGGAAAAATCAGGGAAATAAGGTCAGAATTAGACTGTGTGTGTGCCTTAGGCACATATATCCAGGGCAGGTGATGGGTCTTGGCTTCACTTAACATATTTCTGAATTCTAGGCGAGAGACATTGGGTAAATTATAGAATGAGGCTGGCTGTGCTGTATAGGGTCTTACCAGTTCACTAGACCCAGTTTGATATTTGGGAAGTTAAGGAGTGCTTTCAGGGCTTCCAAAAGGGCCTTGAGGGGAAAAACACACCAAGGAGTGGAGTAAAAGGCTTCTATAAATGATACAAGCCTATAACTTGAAGAAAATAATCTGTTGTTTGTTCCCAAAAGGGGAGAAAACACCCCACGAAACCTTGATATGCTAACATAGTTATACTAGATTAATTAATTAATTTAAATGTATACAGTTTAGGACAGTCAGCTGACACTGCAGGAAATAAAACAATTGTTTGAAAGATTCTTGACTTACAGGTCCCTCTCAGCAACTTACTATTGGTAAAGAGGTTCAGATGGTGAACTCTTGTGTTTAGAGAAATCAAAGGAACACACTAAGTGTGACTAAGGAATAATAGAAACTGCATCACCCAGTCCTGCTACACATAGAAAAGTAGGTAAGTGATGAGCTGGAATTGATACTAGGCCCTCTGACTTCCAGGATGTCCAGGATCATAGGGTCAGAGGATGAGAGCTGTGAGGGACCCCAAATCATCTGGGGCATTTTTATCATTGTACATTTACACAGGAGGAGACTGATGTCCAGAGAGGGGAGATACTTCAGAGTGGAGAAGGAAACCTTTCTGGTCCTTTGACTTCAAAGCTGTGCTGGGAGAGCATGCTGGGGGAGGTGTTTGATGTTGGGGGGACATATAAAACATGGAGGAAATGTAGCTTTTACCCTCATGTAGTTCACAATCTAGGTGAGGGTAAGATAAAAGCACATGTAATTATAACGCATAATATTGAAAGATCAGTGAGTTCTAAATTCACGAGTTACCATCTGTAGGGAGGGATCACAGAAGGCTTGCTAGAGGAGATTGGCATTTGAGATGGGCATTAAAGGCTGACTAGGAATTCTGCTATGGTTGTTAATACCTACTGTATGGCCTAAAGGAGAGGAAGCCAATTAGGTTTCCTGCAGGTCAATAGCCAGAATGAGTCTGGGATTGTCCTAAGCCCAGTAGGACAGCTGCCTACTTGATTACATTCCATTATGTGGAGAATCAACTTCATACTCACTCTGGCATTTAATGCTTCCATGAGTTGACCCCATTTTACCTTTAAAGTCCACTGCAAAACTACATGAAGCCAACACTTCAGTCGAATTAGTCTCTTCACTTTTCACTTGACATTTTAATTTCCTCTCTTTGAGCCTTGTTCATATTGCCTTTTGCTTTGATGCTTTCCTTTTTCCACTTCTCTGTCTTCTATGAAGCCTTGATCCTAGTGGTTGGGGCTGGTGAGGGGATTTTCCTCAGAAAAATCCATAGATTTTGGGCTGTTCTCTTATAGATAAAAAACCCAACCTTAATATATGTCAATATTAATATTATCATTATTAGCTTTATCTCTCTTGTATTTCCCTTAATGAGACTGAGACGTCTGAAAAGATGAAGTCTTTCTTGTCTATTGCTGTAGCCCCAAAACACTTAGCAAAATGCTCTTCACAAAGAGTTGTTTGTCTTTCATTTGGAAGAGGACCAGTGACAGCACAGGGTGATGTCTTAACTTACAAATGAGTTGGATTTAAGTGAGGCAGAGTTGCACAAAGTTGTTAGTCCCACTCTCCCAGTGTCATCCAAGTCTAGTGGCAGGACAAAGGTCAAGACAACTGGGGATGGTCCAGGGTTCAATGGGTGATCTTGGATGCTTCCATGTCTGACCAAACTCTAAGAACTCTTGAAAGCCTGCTTCAGCCATCTTCTTGACTGTTGGAACAAATTGTTCTCATCCACCCATTCTACTAGGCAAAGTCATCATATGCTTGGTGTAGACATCCCCCTAACTGACTGGTGGTTTTGAGACTTGCTGGTTACTCTCAGCTTGGCTGAGCCTGTTTGCTGGGATGGCTTTACCAGGGTGTGACTGCTGTACATGCTACAGCTTCTTCTACAGCTTCACCTTTCACAGGTGAGAGACAAGTGAAAGGTGGATACCAAACATGCCCGAACAGCCTGCAAGGGACTTTGCGAGCCCTCACACCAGAGATACTTATCTTCCCTGAACATCCCATAACACTTAAAGTAAATGCTTATGGTGGACTGAATGCTGATGGGATAGGGTGTATGGATGGGAAGCCTAGGAAAACATGGGCTATGGAAAGTCAGTCCTTTTGATGGAAGTATTCAGTTCATCATGTGGACATTGGAACGATTCCATGGCTAGAAGTGGTTTTCACATTAAGAAATTGCAGAATTAAAGAAATGAATTCAAGAATTTAAGAAGTCAGGGACAGTTGGGTGACATAGTGGAAAGCATGTCAGGCCTGGTGTCAGAAGGCCCTGGGTTCAAATCTGACCTCAGACCCATCCTAATTGTATGACCCTACGCAAGTCACTTTACTACATTTGCCCAAGTCCTTTCCTTTCTACTTAGTTATTACTAAGATAGAAAGAAAGTGTTAAAAAAAAAAGAAAGAACTTAAGAAATCACAGAAAGCTAGAACTGGGAAGCTATCTTGGAAGGTATGTCAGAACTGAAAGGGACCTTAGAATAAAACCTTAGAGCTGGGCTAGATGGGCCATAAGAGATAATCTAATCCAATTTGTTTTTTTTATAGAGGAGGAAATTAGAGATACACTTTCCCTCCCCTTGGAGTAAAGAGTCAAAGTTATGCAAGTAATGGTGAGTCCAGATCTTCTCCTACTACATGCAATTTCTTTTCAGCCTTTCCTGCTGGTCCTTGTGCCTGAGTGCATGGATTAATAATTCTTTCTGAAACATTTGTCAGCCCTGGTGTCCGGCGACATCACAGGAATGGAATGTGCTGAATGACAAGTGTCCCCCTTGTTCTTCAGCAGTCTGGGATGGTTAGACTCTCCCCGAGGCAGAGTCCTCTGGGGTCAGGCTCCTAGTGAAGGTCGTTGCCCTGGCTCCTGGGCTCCAGCTTGCTATTATTCCCAGTGATGAATGCCATATTGACTGGCAGCAATGACAGACCCTGGAATAATGGGGCAAAGTGACTGATCCAACACCTCCTCACGCAGTCTGACCTCTGCTCATGCAGCCGTCCTGCCGGCCCCACGCCACACTGCACTAATGACTGTGAGCTTCCATTGAACGGGTACATTTCTTATGGGCCTACCCGCCCATCCGTCATGAATTTTTATTAAACAAAACTGTAAGCAGATTGATTTTGTCCTCCTTTATTGCGTTTTTATTTAATTCCTTTCTATGGTGGAGGCTTCATCATGTTACCTCAGAGTAAATCACTCTGGGGCATGAGGCCAAAAAAATAAAAAAGACCTATTGGATCCAACTTCCTTGCAAGTACATTTCCCTCACAGAACCTTTATTAGCAGGGGATTCATTGATTTTTATTTATTTATTTATTTGTTTCTGGTTAGAGTCAGGTCACGGTCCCTCCACTATCCTTTAAACAAGGGAGAATAAGAGAGGCAGGGAGACAGATTGAGAGGTAACCTGGTTAGGGTCATCTGGGCCAGTCCTCTGCATCCAACCACATCCTTGCACATAGAGCTGCTCTTGATATAAGATAGCATTGTTTTAATTTCTGCAGCATTTCTGGAATCTTTCCTCTTTTCTCTTTTCCAAACAGTCACCACTCTAGTCCAGATGCTCATATACTCTACCTTGCAGTAGCTTTCTAAGAGGTCTTCTCACCACCATGTTTCTCATGTTCTAACCTTCCTTATGTATAGATCTCCTTTCCCCTAATCTCCTCCCTCTAGCTTATTGAATAAAATTCCAACCCCTCAGTCTGGCTTTTAACACCCTTCACAACATATTGCCTCCCTACCATGGCACTTTTAACTCAAATTATGCATGAACTTTTATCTCTCTGAAAACATAGCCCAGAATGTAAGCTCCCAGAAGAAAGGGATGTTTGTTTTCTATTTGTATCCCCAGTACTTAGTGAAATGGCTAGCAAAAAGTAGGTGCCTAATAAATATTTGTTGGTCATTTGATCTATTCTTTCCCAGTTCTGTGTGTTTGCTCACACTATTCCCTATGCCCTCCTCTTTTTCTTTTCTTGTTGAATTCCTAACCATTGTTTAAAGCGCAACTCAGGAAATTTTCCTGACATTGCAATGACCTTCTACCTCAGACCTTATATAGATTTGTGCTTTTCTCTATTGAACTTATGCACTCTATTTTCATTTCTTACTCCTTACCTTCTATAGGCCTCCATGAGGGCAGAGATAATGTCTTAGTTAATCTTTTTATTCCTCTAATGCTGAGCAAAGTGCTCTGCTCACAACAGATACTCAGTATATATTTGTTGAATGAATGAATGAAAGAAGAAAATGCTCTTTGTCCCTAGAATATGCTCCTGTGTTTTCTGCTTCCATATCTTTGCTCTTGTTTTTCCTTACTATTGACTATCTCCCTAGGACCTCCTGTAACACTTGGACTTATATTTCTTTAATACAAATTGACTTACGTTATATTCAGGGGCAGTGGGATACAGTAGAGACAGTGCTTCATTTAGAGCTGAACTTCCAGTCCCTATTTCTGTCAAGGGCTCCATCCTTCCATTCCCACAGGGTCACAATTTCAGTGTCATCTTTGATACCTCAGTTTCTCACTCCACATTTCCAATCTATGACCAAACCTTGATGCTTATACCTTCATGACATGTATCCATGTCTTTCTACTCACACATTGGTCACCTCTTGACCCCAATCCCTGTCCACACGGAAGCCAAAATGATTTCTCTAAAGCATAGGCTTTCCCATCTAGCACCCTTCCCCAACATACTCCAATGGCTCCCCATTATTTCTAGAATCAAATATAAATTCCTGTTTGCCCTTTAAAACTCTTTATACCCTGGTTCCTTTCTACCTTTCTACACATCCCAAGCTTTATTTCCCCCTACTTCTTCCATCCCATACACTCTAACATGCAGTGATACTGGTCTACTTGCTTTTCTCTCATAACATACACCATCTCTCATTTGTAATGGCTTTCTCTGGTGCCTGGAATACTATTTCTTCTCATTTTTGTTTCTTAGTTTTCCAGGTTTACTTCCAGATACATAAAAATTACCTTCTGTCTGGGGATATTCCCAGTTTCTAGACATTCAACCACTTGAGCTTTTCCTTTTAGTGTCCCCTTTTTTCTATTTGTTATATACTTTTTTGATTATATGTTGTCTTTCCTACTTAAATGTAAGCTTCTTGAGGGCAGGGACTGTTTTTGTCTTTCTTTTTATTTGAATTAATAAATACTTGTCGATTGATTGATTAAAATGATCCTTTTATCTTTCAAGTAAATGAACATTTTACAAGTTCAGCTCTTTCTTAAGATTTCTCTTCGCCTCTCTTAGACCTTGGTGAGCTCATCTGTAAAATGAGCAGAATTGAACTAGATGTCTTCTGAAGTCTCTTTCCCCTTTGACATTCTAATTTTTATGATCTATGATCTTAAAGTACTCTTTAAATGAACCAGTTAGTCTATAAATTTGTTACTGGTCTCATTTTACATGAAATAAATTAAGCTGCAAAAGTACCAACTGCCTTCATCCTCTGCTAAAAAAGAAAGAAAAAATGAAGAAAGAAAGCCTGTATTATGATTGGAGAGTAAGAGTGGAGAAATTGTGTTTGAATTCTCTTGGTTTTAGTCCTAGAGAACTGAATAATTCTTATTGGTGGTAGTAGTATGGTGTAATTCTTCCATAAATTCCCTATAGATCTATCCGTTGTCCTGAAGGCTCTCCTAGGGTTATTTTAATATTTCTTAGTTACCTGCATAGCACTTGAATTATCTGTCTGTTATCCTACATTCTTGCTGCCAGCCCACATCCCTTTCTGGCCAGAAATGCCTGGTGGTGTTTTTGCCATTTCTTGTGTACAATTTATGAAAAATAATAGATTGGTGCTTCCTTATACTCAGCATGGGTTTTTCCATTGTCTTTTGGGTCATTTGCACTTTTGATTCTTCTGAGGCTGTGGTGTTCTTTGTCTTGTAACCATAAAATGTCACTAGAAGACTAGTCTGGAAAAAAAGGGCTTTAAGGGAGCAGGGGACTCTTTGAGATTACTG
Source organism: Monodelphis domestica (assembly GCF_027887165.1). Classification (NCBI taxonomy): domain Eukaryota; kingdom Metazoa; phylum Chordata; class Mammalia; order Didelphimorphia; family Didelphidae; genus Monodelphis; species Monodelphis domestica. Next base: position 403,651,100 of record NC_077227.1, on the reverse strand, counting down.
AAAGCTCTGTGTAATTACCCAGATGTGATCTCTCCATTTTTTGGGTCCCATTCAAATTTGGACACCGCTTATGTCTACTTGCAGTCCCTGTCTAAGGCATGTGCATTGATAGCTGAACTCAGTTGGCTGCCCTTCCAATTGCATGTCATAGTTTAGGCCATCAATCTCACTAAGGAGGCCATGATGTATTTTGAGCTTTGATGGAGGTTATCATGCCATTCACAAACAGGAACATCTGCAGGACCTCACCAATCTATAGAGCATTTCTATTCGGTTTAGAATTTGTACAGGATATACTCCATCACCATAGAAGTTTGAAAATGATGATCACTGAGCAAAGTTATTCTTGTGGTTTGTGTATCTCCCCAACAGAATGTCAGCTCCTTGAGGACAGGAACCATTTATTATTTTTTAAAATTTGCATTCCTAGCAAAATGCTGACTAGCTGATTGATCTCTGTTAATAGATGCATGGAATATTGGAGGAGAGCCTTTAAGGATGAATTTTGCTGTGCCTTATCAAGTACTTTTATTGTAATCAGCAAGCAGTATACAAAATGGGATTTTGAATTCTCTGAATCTTGGTCAACTGTGTAACTGAAGATAGGGTCTGCTATTGGAGATCATTTTCAAAACTCTGTCCCTTCACATTCTTATAGAATTTGCCCTCAATGTGTACAAAGAATGATCTCATAAGGATTGAATATCATCGAAATGGAGGTTCATAGTTGTTCTAGACTGTTTAGAACTCAAGAGAATGACAGACAGCTCATTGGGAACTGATCTAAATCTGATTTATTGATATAAAAAGAAAATCTTTGTGACATAGGCACTTGACTTTTTTTTTGTCCTCTTTTAGGTCACATCACAGAATAGAGGAGATCCAAACAGGAGCCCTTCAGCTTTTCAAGGATTATATATTGACCCAGGTGACTTCCAAATATTGGGGCTTATATTATATATATATATATATATATATATATATATTTAAATATATTTATTTAAAATATATATTTAAAATCCTTACCTTTCACCTTAAATTCAATACTATGTATTGATTCCAAGGCAGAAGAGTGGTAAGGGCTAGGTAATGGGGGTTATGTGACTTGCCCAGGGTCATATAGCTAGGAAGTGTCTGAGGCCAGATTTGAACCTAGGACCTCTCATCTCCAGGCCCAATTCTCAATCCATTGAGCTACCCAAATGCCCCCTACACTATTTTATATTTGGAATAAGCAAAGAAAGACAGCATATTTTACAAGAACAGCCAGTGTTTTCTTGGTTTTGTTCTCCCCTCTTAATTTGATGTTAATTTTTACCTTTTCTCTAATAAAATATTGATCTGATTACAAAGAAAGTTCTGATATTGCTTTTACTTTGTTAAACAGTCTTGTCTCTTGAGACATTATTGTTGTTCAGTTGTTTCTCACTCTGACCCCATTTTGGCCTTTTTAGAGTGGTTTTCCATTTCCTTCTCCAGGTCATCTTACACATGAGGAAATTGAGGCAAACGACTTGCCCAGAGTCACATAGCTAGTAAGTATCTGAGACTTGATTTGAACTAATTAAGTCTTCTCGATTCCAAACCCTATGCTCCATCCACTTTAAAACCTAGCTGCTTGAGTTGAGATAAACCCAATTTCATTTTTGTAGTGTTGTCTGGAACTCTAGTATCTGACACTCCTGGAGAGTCCTTTTCAACTCTCTTCTTAAAGACAGAAATATAAAACATAAGAATAGTCTACAAGGCTTCAACAGTTAACCCAAGTTTGGAATACAAATTCCTTTGTAAAACACAGTGAAGGAGAATTCTGTAAGATTACAAGCAGTATTACTTCATAAAAGTAATGGAAATGCAAACAAATCTGCAGAAAATTTGGCAAAAGACTGAAATGGCTCATCATTTCAAGAGATTTCAAAGATGAAACTGGCAGAAGGACAACAAATAAATGTGTAGCAATGGTAGGGTAGTGTGATGATGAGAATAATCCATGCACTCTTATTTACCCCCATTCTACTAATGACTCCTTCATTACTTAATTGGATTTCCCAGCACAAACATTATCTTTTTGCTCTGAGAAGTTGTAAAAAAGGAATCTACAATTCTCTCCTTTCTTTAAAATAAAAAAAAACAACAACATTTCTTTTTTAGATGCAAGTTCCCATCCAGAGATAGCACTCTGGAAAAAACAACACAGTTTTAAATCTATCTGTACTCTTCTGGAATATTCAATTGTCTCCTTTTAGATGTATTTCTGATAAATGCACCCAGATAAACAACATTTGTGGTTCACAACTGAGTTTAAAAAAAAAAAAAACCTAAACATTTATAGCATCTTATAAAACGTAGAGTTTTCCTGTGCCCAGAAGAAAGCCTTTAAGATCCAGTGTGTGTCTTAGGGGAGAAAGAAAATACAAACTTATTTCCTTGAAGTCTACAGTGGTGAGCTAGGGTAGTGATTCAGCATGTCTTGACTCTTGTGTCAGATAAGTCCTCCATTCTTAGAATCGTTGTGCTTGCTTATTGTGGCAACAGTGTTTCTCATGGTCTCCTTTCTTCTAGTATCTAGAGTCTAGTTCCATGTTCTAGTTCTCCTGAGCAGCTCCCATTTGAAACTAATTAGAAAATTCCTTCACAATTCAAACTTGGATGATAGGGTGTAGACACATGCTTGTACTTCATTAGCATGCTAATTGGACAGCTACCTGGCACAGTGGATAGAATGCCAGGCCTGGAGTCAGAAAAACTCCTCTTCCTGAGTTCAAACTTGGTCTCATACACTTACTAGTTGTGTGACCTTGAAAAAGTCATTTCACTCTGTTTGCCTCAGTTTCTTCATCTATGAAACAAATTGGAGAAGATGACCAACCACTCCAGTACCTTTGCCAAGAAAACCCCAAATGGGATCACAAAGAATAGGACATGACCAAAAATGACTGAACAACAATAAAAGCATACTAATATCTCTGTTACCTGTCTCTTTCTTTGGGTGATTGCATACATTTTTTGGAGAGGGTGTCAGAAAAAAAAGTACTCTCTCCTTTTAGAGATGGAAAGATGGAACGAATCTTTCAATCTTTCTACAAAGATCTTTTTTATTTTATCATCTGTGACAAAGGAACCAACAAAGTTGGACCTAATACTTTAGTCCCAGATTCTATATACAAGGAAGCTGAAATAGTACATAGTGAGACAAAACTGGGAAGAGAAGCACACTAAAACAATGTTGGTAAGGATGTGATAGCAATTTGAAATTATATTAAGAAAGTGACTAAAATACTCATACCATCTTGCCCAGAGCTCCCCAGTGCTTGACATGTACCTCAAAGAGGTCAAGGGTAGAACAAAAGATCCTATAGATGCCAAAAATATTTACAGTATCATTTTTTATAGTAGCAAAATGCTAGAAGTAGAGGATCACTGTTTGGAGAATGTCTAAGAAAATTGTGGTATGTGGGGTCAGCTAAGTGGCTCAGTGCATAGAGAGTCAGGCTTAGAGATAATAGGTCCTGGGTTCCAAACTGGTCTCAGACACTTCCTAACTGATCTTGGGCAAGTCATTTAACCCTCATTGCCTAGCCCTTACTGCACTTCTGCCTTGGAACCAATATGCAGTATTGAGTTTAAGATGGAAGGTCAGGGTTTAAAATAAAACAACTATGGGTTGACTATCTTATCTTCATTTCATATGTGAATATTCTGAGTGGTCACTATGTGAGACCATATGATCTCTAAGTTGAATTAGGTCCTTTCTAGGCCCTTTTATGCAGTCATACATTTAAAGTTATAAGTAACCTCAGAAAATACTTAGTTTGGCCTCCTTTAATAGATGAAGAAATCGAGTCTCACAAGGTTAAGCAACTTGTTCAAGTTCACATAGATGGTAACTCTCAGAGGCAGGATTTGAATCTAGGACTTGAACTCTAAAGCCATTGAGACTTCCACTGTACCATGGATATCATCCAAGAAATATATGGCTGGAAATAGGAGTGCAATGATCATGTAATAGGAGTGATAGATGTTAGATAGTAGTTAGAAATGTCTTGAGAAAAATTAAAAAGACATGTTTAGTAGAATATGGAGAAAGAACTCCAGACTACTTAGTTGGTTGTCTCTAGGGGAATCAATGGAAGAACTTAGACACAATTCCCAAGGAATGAGAAGGTATTGGTTTGTTGTGAGCTACGCCAATGAAAGCAGTACTCATATTAGTAAAATGCTAGATCAAGTACAGCTTTGAAGGGGCAAATCATGCATCAGAAACCAGGTCTGAATCAGCTGATCAAAGGGAATAATCAAGACAATGAATTATCTACTTCATTCCCCAGATTTCTTGTTGGCCCAAGTCTTCTGGATCAAAATGATTTTTGGGGTGCTGGCTCTTAACCCTGGCTCTGTCATCAGTTCACTATATGTGTGTGTCTTTGTTCAAATCATGTTTCCCTCTCTGGGCTTCAGGTTCCTCATCAGTAAAATGAGATGGTTGGGCTTGGATTGGGTTGGATTCTGAAAGCTGTGATTTGTACTCTGTTCACCATGGCTTCAGTTTGTTTCTTGAGTGTGAGCCTAGCTAGAGAGCTGAGAGAGCCAGAAGGAAACATTGGCCAACTAACGCTCCAGGGTCCAAATAGTATTACTTAGGAGAAAATCCACTTGGATGCCTGAATTATCTGAAATGACTATAAATCTGCCCAAATCCAGCAGTTCATTTATTCAGTTTCCTTTTCCTTCCACTCATGTAGACTTAATAGCAGAAAACTCTTTAAAATGAAGGATGAACAAAAACTAGTATTGCTTTCTGTTTTGTTAGTTGTTGGACATCTTGGTCAGTTCCAAAAGCAGTATGGGAACTCAGGCATGCACATTCATATTCATTCCAGTGTTGGTTCAGACTCTGTTCCAGATATTGTTTTGTTCTGAGTATGTCAATAAAACGAAACTTCAAGTGACATCCAACTATGTGGTCTATGTGTTGGACCAAGAAGACTAGTTTTAATAAGTAAAAGTTTGAAAAAAGAAAGTAGGTCAAATTCTAGATAAGGGGCTAGGAGCCTGGGCTTCTAGTGACTTTGGTTAAGTCATTTAATTCCTCTAGACTATATAATTTGGGCTAAGGATATAGCCCTTGCCTACTTTTGAGCTCTGCTATCAGGCCTCAAACCCATCAGTGATTTAGGAGGATATCTAGCTATCCTGCTCATGTGAAGGCTTCCCCTACTGGAACTGGCAGATGAGAACAATTTGTTCCAATGGTCATGAAAGAGCTTAGAAGAAATGTTGAAGATGCCAAGGCCATCCACTGCTTCTCAGGCCACTGCCAGTTGTTTTGACATTTTTTTTGTCTTGCCACTACACTTTGATAATCCTGGAAGAGAGGGAGGCTGAAGACCTGGTGCAACTTTGCCTCACTTAAATCCAAATCACGCTCAAGTCTAGACATCACTCCATCATGTCATTGGTTTTCTTTGAAAAAAGGAGGACTACCAATGCTCTTGGGTCCCACTCCCCTTACGTTGGGAACCATCAGAATCAATGTTGTCCCAAACATTTCAGGAAGCATTACCATTAACAATATCTTTAACATGGTAATGTTTCCTGAAAAGGTAAACAGGATAATGCTAACATTATGCTTCTATAGCACAGACCTTCATATTATTATTTTTAAAAATGGCCTTTCTTTTAAATAGTTACAAAGAGTGTTTGCTTTCAGATGCCAAGGGTTACAATTTTATTGCATGATTAGAGCCATTTTTGGAAATTAAAAGTTGCGTTGTACAAAAGACAGATAAATATGATCCCCAGCTTCCTTTCACATTATCTTCATCTTCCCTCTAACTACTCCCCCTCCTACCTCCCTTTTTTTCAGTTTCTTCTAATGAAATGATGTGGGGAACATTGTCAAAACTTCTTAGTAGATTTTGTGGGTGTTTCTGTTTTTGACAGCTGTATATTTCATTTATTATGTCCCTAATTTTTTCTTATGAAAGTTAATTTGATTAAAAAAAAAACTTCAAAAAGTGAAGGTTGAACAACAGCTCTCTGCTCTCATTCTCCCTACTTTGGGAGTCATCAGAATAAATTCTGTCCTAAACTTTTCAAGTCTCTCCACTCCAATCCATCCCCCACACAGCCACCAAAAAGATATTACTAAAGGGCAGTTCTACCTATGCTACTCTCCTGAGTAATTATCCCTATCCAATGGTGGGATGGTTGGTAAGACCTCAGTTTTGTTAAGATTCATTGGAGGGGGCAACTGGGTAGCTCAGTGGCTTGAGAGCCAGGCCTAGATATGGGAAGTCCTGGGTTCAAATCTGGCCTCAGACACTTCCCAGCTGTGTGACCCTGGACAAGTCACTTGACCCCCATTGCCTAGCCCTTATTGCTCTTCTGCCTTGGAGCCAATACACAATATTGACTCTAAGACAGAAGGTGAGGGTTTAAAAAAAAAGATGCATTCGAAAGTCAGATGAACACCAGTGGGAAGTCAAAGTCCTGAACTACACTTATGAAGCAATAAGATCTGCACCACCTAGGAGGTAACTTCTCCCCTCCCCAATGCTGTGAATAGACCTGGCATGCACTTGAACTACTTTTGCTCCTATGCTTATGATCTTAACATTATTTTGTTTATATTTTATGTTTATACCAAAGTGCATTAACCTCAGCCTCAAATTTTCACTTATTGGTGTCATTTACTTCATGTTTTATTGTAAAGTGGTTAATAATTTTACTATTTTCTTTACCATATGTGAACTGTCAGCTCTTTGTCAGCACATCTCCCTAGCCCACAGAACCCAGTTTCTAAAAAAACTCCAAAGAACATTGGCCTTACTAACCATTCCACCACTGGATGGGGATGATCACTCAGGAAAGCGACATTGATAGACCTATTCTTTGAGACTATCTCTTTGGTGACTATGTAGAGGATGGATTGGAGTGGAGAGAGAGACTTGAGGCATTTGGACTGCTTATAATAGTCCTCGGAGTTGGTGATGGGGTGTGTGTGTGTGTGTGTGTGTGTGTGTGTGTGTGTGTGTGTGTGAGAGAGAGAGAGAGAGAGAGAGAGAGAGAGAGAGAGAGAGAGACAGAGACAGAGACAGACAGACAGAGGACACACGTTACTTATGAAGCAATAGGGAAGATGAAATAGCGAGAGATAGACTGGAGACAGGAAGACCATTTAGGAGGCTGTTATTACAGTCTAGATCAGAAGGAAGGGAGGGTCTGAAGGAGGACGGCTGCTCATCTGTAAAATGTGGATAAATACAAAATTACTTTCATAGGGTCATCGTGAGAAAAATTCTTTGCAAACCTTAAAATGCTCCAGAATGTGAGTTATTACTATTAAAATAATTGTGTTGGCTGCCCTACATAATTATCTATAACTCTTAGAGTTTGATTTCTAAGATGAATAATAGCTTGCCTCCACCTGTGATTTTTTTACGATTGTCCCTTAATCTCCAGCAAACCTGATTCCTTACCTATATTCATTCCTAATTTCTCATGATTGATATGTCCTGGCTTTGAACTGGAAAGTCTACTATGCCAGTGCTTGGATGGTAAAGGGAAAGGGGGCACTGCTTCCAGAAACCAGAGAATGAAGCAAATGGACCCAGGGCTGGATTTTTTGTCAGAGACTGTTGATTCAGGTCCTGGTTCTTTGATTCATCTTTTATGTCACCCTGTGAAAATTATTTCTCCTTTCTTGCCCTGATTTTTATAGAAGAGGCTGGAATAGACTATATCCAAAGTCCCTTCCAGCTTTAAGCATGCAGATCTTCAACCTCGATGACTTCTCAGGGATCTGATTTTAACCAATGCTTGCTTAATGCTTTTGAGTCTACCTTGTCACAAGAATTGTTGGTAGGAAATAGATGATTAACCTAGTTTGACTCCTCAGAAAGAGTGTTCGAAAGAGCAAAGGGCAGAGGAATGAGACTGCATTAGGGGCATATCCCAGGAGGAGGAATTGAAGCTCCATTGCTACATGTTGCCTCAGCAAATAGCAGTTCTCCTTTGAATTTTTGACTTCAGAGTAGCTGTTTTCGCTTTTCTTCATGACTGCAGAGCTAGAGAGGCTTTTTAGGTGGATAGCTAATGCAAGGAACCTGGGGACGAAAGCCATGCCTATTGTTTAGTCTTTATTGCCAAGGCCAGCACTTTGACCTGGTGCTGAGGATGCCCTCTTTGGTGACCCAGAAGGAACCGGGGAGGTGGGCCCAGGTCTCTTTGGTTTTGGTCCCTCCCAACTCTCATATTCTAAAGTTTTATTATTTTAAAGTTTTTATTACTTTATTACTTTGTAGTGAACATGGTTACATGAACTAAGGGCTAACCATTTTCCTCTTTTCTTTTAAACACTTACCTTCTGTCTTAGAATTGATAGTAGTACTTCTGGAAGAATGGTAAGGACTAGGCCATTGTGGTTAAGTGACTTGCTCAAGATCACATAGGAAGTATTTGAGGCCATATTTGAACCCAGGACCTCCTTTCTCTGAACTTAACTCTCTATCCATTGAGCCACCTACTTGCCCCTAACAAAATGCTTTTAAGTCAAAGTCATCTAGACCTACTTTAATACATGAAGAAGCATTATAATTGCAAGGGGAAGTGTGGTGCAGGAGAAAGAACATCAGGGTTCAAATACTGGCTCCATTACTTTATTTGCAGCATAAACTTAGGGTAACCACTTCTTGGCACCTCAGTTTCTGCACCTGTATAATGGGAATAATAATACTTGTATAGTTTGCCTCATAGGACTGTTATGAGGATCCAATGGGTTTGGGAGGACTAATTCCTTTCCATTAGCCTCAGTTTCTTTGGTTTGTGGTACGTGAACCATAGAATCATAGACTCAGCTTTAAATATTTAGAACTGGAAGAGACTTCAGACACTATCTAGTCCAACCCTTTCATTTAACTCACGAGGAATCTGAGTGCCAAAAAACTTGGATTTTAGGAATTCAAGGTCAGAATATCGTTGACGGAGGCCAAATAAGATATGGGAAATGCATCCTACTTGTAGAAGCTTGTATGTCAGCTGCTTTTTTGTCCTTAGGTAGTCATTGTCACCACAACCACCGGCAGCACTGCAGCATCATCATTCTCACCACCATCACCGTCACCATCTCCTAATATAAACTCCTTGAGGGCAGGAACTATTTCTCGTATGTCTTTTCTATCTTCAGTGCTTTGCATATCATACAGCAAGTGTTAAAGTGTTTACTGAATTTAATGAAATTATGCGTGCGAATGAAAGTGAAACATATTCATTGAAAAAATAGAACAGGGGCAGCTAAGTGGCTCAGTCGATTGAGAGCCAGTCCTAGAGATGGGGAATCCTGGGTTCAAATCTGAACTCAGACAATTTTTAGCTGTGTGACCCTGGACAAGTCACTTAAGCCCCATTGACTAAACCTTACCACTCATCTGCCTTGGAACAAATACATAGTATTGATTCTAAGATGGAAAGTAAGGGTTAAAAAAAAAAAAGACAGAACAGGGGTAGCTAGGTGACTCAGTGAATAGAGTTCCAGGCCTGGAAATGGGAGGTCCTGGGTTCAAAAGTGACATTAAATAATTCCTAGCTGTGTGGCCCTGGGTAAGTCATTTAACCCATCTTACCCTTCAGCCTTAAAGTTGTTACTAAAAGAGAGTGTAAGGGTTTTTAAAAAATTGAAAAGAAAAAACCATTCTTCCTCCCTCATTTTCTCATACTACAATTTTCAGCATTCTTTTTCTTTTTTGTTTGTATGTTTCAGCTTGGCCCTTAATTTCAATGATTATATTGGGGCAATTGGGAATTTACTCCAAATTCCAAATGAGTGGAGTAATGGTGAAAGACAGGCTGAGAGTGTCAGGATAGAAGTTGATAGGATAGCCTAGTTGGAATAGCCTTGAATCTAGAGGCAGAAGAACTGAGTCTAAATCCTAGCTCTGACATTTAATACTTGTGTCACCTTAGGCAAGTCTTTCCCCCCTCTTTGAACCTCAGTTTCCTCACTGAAATGAGTTAGGACAGTGCCTAGAATGTAGTAGGGGATTAATGAATGTTTGTTGATAGTTTGATTGACTGACTAGATGGCTTCTGAGGTTCCTTTTCATTTCATCTGGGACCCTGTGGTTCTCTGATTCCTGAGGTCTCTTCTGGTTTTAAATCTGTGATACTCGGAATGCATTCTAGCTGCTGCTGCAATGGATGTAAACAACATCTCAGGAGTCCTTTCTCTGAGTCTGAGCCCCTACCACCCCCTTGCCAGGATCACACCTCGACCTCCACCACCATTTTCTGAGCTCTCTCCCTGGGATCTGCTTCTCAGTGCTCCCTCCTGCAGTCTGGTGAGGGTCCTAATAGGCACAGACAGATGACTTTCAGTCCCATCTGCATTAACATGACTGTGCAGGCTAACGATGGGGACCCCCTGCCTGCCAACGCTTGCTTTCTCTTGATTGTTATGTAATGTTCGGCAGCAGGGGGTAAATTCCTCTCCAATTTCAAGACCCGTTACAGCGCATGAACCCCACGGTGGGGAGCCACAGTGATTGAGCTCCGAGCCAGGTCCCATGCTGCTCACCATAAATCAGGCCTATTACCCATTCCTCCTGCCATGACAGCCAAGAACCTGTGTGCTCACATGCCGGGGCATAGCCCAGGAGCAGCACACAGGTGCTGCTCCTGGAAAGATCATGGCATCTTAGAAAGGCAGAACAGGGAGAGTCTTTGGAACAGACTATAGAATGTCAGCTCTGGAAGGGATAGAACAATCCCTTTATTTTACAGGTGAGGTACCTGACTGTCATGGATGGGAAGTATTGCAAAAGCATGTTCCAGGCTGTAATTTATTATCCAGAGCTCTTTAAGAAGAAGTAACCTTTGAGTGGAGGATTCCAAAGATCTTGTTCAGTTTTGGGTACCTTAGTCTTCTCACCTGCAGAATGGAGATGGTTACACTAACCTATTCCCCAAAGATCTGACTTGTACAACTGACTGTATGATCCTATCACTTTCCCATCATGCTGTCTGTGTTCTTTTTCATTCTTGGCTACAGAGGTTTTTTTTTTTTCCCCCTGACTAACGTGGGATCTCAGATATGACCCATAGCCCTGTGGGAAAAGTACGTTGGCCCAGGAAGACACAACCCCTCTGAGCTATTTCTGTAAATAAGGCTAATAGTACTTACTCTACCTAGGGCATCATGGCACAATGAAAATAGCACTGGCTTTAAGGTTTGAGAATCTGAGTTCGAATGTCCCCTATGTCACTACCCAAGTGGCAAATTACAAGTTACTTAATCTCTGAGCCTCATTTTGGATTAGATGACCTCTAAAGTCCTTCTTAATTCTTAATCTTTGCTCCTACATTGTAGATATTTCATGAAATGATTTATTCTCAGATTCCTTCTAGCTCTGATTTTCTACTTTTTTGGGTTGTGTTTTTAAGGCTTTTCCCAGGTCTAACATGCTTTGAACCACCCATCCTCTAAGGGACTTTCCATGTGAAAATCTTTATGATGGACATGTTGACTTCATGGCAGGGATGTCCCCTTCTGCTTAAGCCTTTCACCCATCCTGTTAGGGGACAGGCACGTGAGTAAGGATCAGCCAGCTTCATTCCTTCTCTATTATTTCCTCTATTATTCTCTATTATTTCCAGTGATTTCAAGAGCCTGAGAAGCCCCTGGGTAATTTGTATGATCTTGTCCAGGTGCCCACGAGGAAGTTGGGAAATGGAAAGGCAAAGGAAATGAGAGTCAGTGCACCATTTTGAGTATGAAAAAAGACTTGAGTGGGAAATGAAAACCCATCAGGAAGCATACTGCTAGTGTACTGGAGGAGGGAGGAGAGCAATAAACCAGAGAAATTTAACTTAATGAGGGATGGGAAGCAGAGACTATTGTTTGCTCAGAGTGTTCAAGGAGGCTCATTTATGATGAGGACCTTTTCTACGGAAAGCTGGGTTGAGGCACCCACATAAAAGAGTACAAAGAATAAATGGCCCAGAGACATTTGGACCCTTGCTCTGCCTAAAGAGTTGACAGCTTCAAACAACAGTGAGGAATTTTAGTCCAGACTGTTTCATTCTGAAGAGTTGCAGAATTCAGAATGCCACAAATCTGCTGCTTTGCTTGTTGCTGGCACCATCTCTTGGGGCAGAGAGGGTGGGAGCAGAAGAGCCAGAATTGAAACCTTGTAGGGCAGATAAAGCAGATAGAAGTTAAGTTAATAATTCCCTCTTTCCCTTCCCCTACAGGAGGCAAAATTGGGCTTTTCCTACCAGCAAGGAGCCCTTGATACAAGGGCAGAAGTTTCATTTTTCCAGGTGCCAGCTAACTACGCCCATTCTATGATTCTTTGTTCTACTGAGAAGTTCTAAATCTAGGACAGAGACTTAGGCATCCTAGGACATCTGGGCCTACTATTTGACTGAAAGACAAGTTTTGCCAAAAGCAAGAATGTTTTTTTGGGTTGTTTTTGCCTGTTTACACAAGAGTATGCACCCCCCCCCCATAGCATCATTCCCATCTTGCCACCCTAATATTGCCCAAGTGTCCAAGTCTTTTTCTTCCTTTTTATTTTGGGAAGACCCTAAAGGAGGTCTAATATGTTCACAGCCTAAGGAGGGAGCAGAGAATTGTTTTCCAGCAGTTTGGTATAAGCACACGCTGGAAAGTCCCTGGAAACGCCCTGGCTCATTCTTGTACATTTTTTATTTAGTTGTAGTCTGGGTTTTGCAATGGAATTATTTTTGTCCACATTCTCCCAATTCCTAATGCAAACAGCAATCCTCGGTAAAAGCAACATTTATTAAATCAGGAGGATTACAATATCAATGGGAAGTTATGCAATAACCTTCTATTGATTTGTGTATCGTAAGTAATGAAATCAACTGGAATATTATTTATTAAACATATTGATTAGCCCAAAATAATTTGCCAGAAAGGGAAGACTGTATTTTCAATGGATATTGTTTGGCTTTCTCTATCTAGAAGATGTGCTCTATTATTTTTGAGATAGAAGATTCAGAATGTGATTTAGCCCCTATTTGAGACCTCCAGTTACTGGAAAGTTCCTGGGACCATAGGGGGGCTGTACCTATTCCTTCTTAAACTGTCTCTCATTGACCTGACCATTTCTGAAGTTAGGGGCAGCTAGGTAGTATAGTATAGTATAGTGGATAAGTGCTGGCCTTGAAATCAAGAAGACACATTCAAATGCTGCCTTAGATACTTTCTAGCTTACTAGCCAGCAAGCTGTGTAACACTGGACAAATCACTCAACTTATCTCAGATTCATTTTCTTCCTCTATCAAATGGGAATATAATAGTCCCTATATCTCAAAGTCATTGTGGTGATCAAATGAGATAATGCACAATATAAAAGACTGCTATTATTTTCTGAAAGCAGCCCAGGGTAAGTCATGATGCTGTTTTCCAACAGGGGGCTTAACAAATAGCCAGTAGGATTGGGCAAGGAACATTAGAGCTATAGCCAGCTATAACTAGCAAGGTAAGCAACACTAAACGTGCCCTCCAATCAACTGTAGAGCATAAGACCTCAACAGCAGCCACATGAGAGAAGTATGAAGATATTTCCTCCAAGCTTTCTTTTCTCTAATATTTCCAATTAAAATTTTCTCTTGTTGGCTGTTCCCAATCAGGGCTGGGGGGTAGGGCTGGAGATGAAATCATCTTGCAATGATTCTTTGCAAAACATTAATAGTTTACTCACTCCTGTGCCAGATGCTGTTTAGGGCAAATGGGCAAGAAAATGCCCATTCTTAGCCTCAGATGTTTCAAGGCCTTGATGATAAGATAAATGCAAATGAAGAAATTAGAGAATGATAAAGAGTAGCAGAGAATCAATTTCAAAATTGTGGAGAGTGTGAAGACATTTTCAGTAGATGCTTCCTTCAATGAGCATGGTTATTTCCCACTCAAAGTCATCCTCTGATTGCTCTCCCCCAGACAAAAACACTACTCTTAGGTAGAGGCAACAGAAGACCCACGTTTCCCATAAAGTTTTGCCTAAAGTTTTACAGACCACATCACTTTCCCCATCTTAGAATCTTTATAAAATAAGAATACTGCTGTATTCTACTTGTAGTATGATGGGGAAAGGCCTAGTTTTGGAGTCAGAGGACCTGAGTTCAAATACAGGCTCTTCCATCTGTCTGACTCTTTAAAAACAAAACAAAACAACACCTTCCTTCTGTCTTAGTATCAGTTCTAATTCAGAAGAGCGGCAAGGGCTAGGCAATCAGAGTTAAGCAACTTGCCCAGGGTCACACAGCTAGGAAGAGTCTGAGGCCAGTTTTGAACCTAATTCCTTTTGACCTCAGATCTGGTGATCTGTGTAACTTTGGGTAACTCCTTTAACCAATTTAAGTCTTTGTTTTCTAATCTATAAAATGAAGGGATCTTGTCACCCTAGTGCAAATACTAACAATATAGAAATAGGTCTTGATCAATGACACATGTAAAACCCAGTGGAATTGCTTGTTGGCTATAGGCAGGGGGTGGGAAGAGGGGAGGGAAAGAACATGATTCATGTAACTATGGAAAAATATTCAAAATTAATTAATTAAATAAATAAACTTGAAAAACCAAACCAAACCAAAATGAAACAAAAAAAAAAAGAGGGGATCTTGAACATCTCTTCCAGCTTAGATTATGTCCCCATGACTACATCTGGAGTATTAGTTTGGCACTATATGTGTAAATATATTCATATATTTGTTTATTATATAATATATTTATATATATTTGTTTATTATATAATATATATTTAAACTCATACCTTCTGTCTTAGAATTAAGTACCAAGTACTGATTCTAAGGCAGAAGAGCAGTAAAGGAGGCTAGGAAATTGGGGTTAGTTGACTTGGCCAGGGTCACACAGGTAAGAAACATCTTAGGCTAATTTAAACCTAGGCCTTCTGAACTCCAGACCTGGTCCTCTAAGCCACCTCGCTGCCCCTGGAACACCTTATTTTTGAGAAAGATATTGATAAGAACACACACACGTAGATTTAAAATATAGGCAGTTTATAGAAATGATTTCATTCATTCCTCACAACAACCCTGTAAAAATAGTTGTAAATATACAGTTATAATCTTCATTTTACAGATAAGGAAACTGAGATTTAGAGAAGTCCAAGTCACAACTTGGCAAATGCGGTAAGATTTGAGTCCTATTCTCTCCGTTATCTGAGCACTGACCGAAAGTCAGCTTAAATACTTTGGCCACGTATTGAGAAAACAGGATTTACTGGAAAAGACACTGATGTTGGGAAGGATTGAAGGCAAAAGGAGAAGGGTACAAGTAGAGCATGAGACAGACAGAGAATGCCATGGCAACAATGAACATGAACTTGGACAGAGAAAAACCTGGTGTTCTGTTGTCCATGGGGTCACAAAGCAATGGACATGAATGAATGCCTGAATAATAACAATGAGTCCAAGTCTGGTGCTCTACACACTATGCTATCCTGTCTAGAAAATATGTAGAGGCGGATAAACAGGAAGGCTCTTGAGTTCGTGAGATCAGTTGAAAGTATGAGGGAGTCTTTAATGAGGAGAAGTCTTGCTTGGAGTGGGAGAATGTGTTTGCTATCTCCAGGTAGTGAAAAGATAACATGGAAGGAGAGGGATTAGACTTGTTCTCCTGAGCCCTAGAGAGTGACACTAGGTCTAATGGGTGGAGTTAACAAGAAGCATTCTTTAGTCTTGAGTTAAAAGGAGGAAAAGGGTAGCTAGGAGGCACAGTGAATAGAGTCCTGGGCCTGGAGTCAGAAGGACCTGAGATCAAATGTGACGTCAGACACTTGTACTAGTTGAGTGACCCTGGACAAGTCACTTAACTAACCCTCTTTGTCTCAGTTTCCTTATCTGTCAAATGTGCTGGAGAAGGAAATGGCAAACTACTCTAGGATCTTTGCCAAGAATATCCCAAATGGGGTCACAAAAAGTCTGACATGATGAAGCAATTTAACAACAATGATTGCAACTACAGAGGAAAAATTTCCTTACATTATAGATATCTGCAAGTAGAATGCATGGTCTTGGAGGTGGTGGATTCCCTTCACCGGAGATCTTCCAGCAAAGGCTAGAGGACCACTATTTTGGTATATTGTAGGGGGGATGCTTTTCCAGGCCTGTTGGACTAGACAGCCAAGTCCCAGTCCTTAGAACTATGAAATTCTCTAGATTCCATACAGCACTGCGGTATCATTTATGATAACATACAAAATAGAATGTTGAAGGGAATGAAAAGGAAATCTTAGTGTAATATCACCAGAGTCAGGCACAGATGATCTATTCAAGCTTTGGCTTACATATATCAAGTCTACAGAAAGAAGGAGCAATACTGTCCTAGTTATAGATGTCAATTCTTAAAGTTAATTGCTCAAGAAGAGCCTTATATCTTCATCAGATGTTTGCATATAAAATGATAAAATGTATAAAATACAAAGCAATTTGGGAGCATACATATCTAATTTGTTAAGGATGACAATTTCAGAATTTCAAAAGATCTACAATTTTATCAGTAGGGTTATTTCCCTCCTCCACTGAAGCAGATTTCAGTCCCTCAAAACTTCATAGATGGTCTTCTAGAATGGCTGGTATTGGAAAAAAATTCCACCTAGCATTGACCAAATGCTAGGTAATGGGAGTCTCTGGATATTCTGGGTGTGTGTGCCAGGGATCTGCATCCTTGGAGTCTCTCCATCCCACTCTTCTAACAGCCTCTCACACAGCTCCTTGAATGCCGACCCCAGGTGGGGGCCTTATCTATATAGTAGGGAAGGCCAGCTGATGGTTGAGCTTCTCTTCCATCTTTTGCCTCTGCAGTTTCACTGCATGGGCCCCCTAGAGCAGGCCCTGGTGGGCCCAGAAGTCATCAAAAGGCAGCTGGCTGGGTCAGAGAGCTGGGTCTGGGCTTTCTACACCTCCTGGGGCTGCTTCCCCTCCTGCGCCAGGTGCCCACACAAGCACTGTTTGAATTTCAGCTTTCTGGTGGGTTAAGATATTCTTTGGGGAGTCTAAAACCCAGTCAATTCATAAAGGTTTGTTCAAGTCCTACTTTATCTTCGAGTCTTCCTTGTTGCATGCCTTGTCCACAAAGAACTTTGCTTGGCTTGACCTCAGATGACACACACATGACACAAAATCTTTCCATTTTGATTGGACCAGCCAGAAACCTGTTCCACTGAAAAAGGCTTTGAGAGCTCAGAGACAGATCTGACAATGAGGCAACAGAGGGCATCTTTAGTGAAAGAAATGATTAACTAAAAACAAAACCAAAGAAAACCAGAAACAACTCTCCAACCCCATGAACATGGGGAAAGTATACGAACCGGTGCATTATTTTTCCTGATATAATCCCCAGCTAGACTTTGTTGGGTGCATGTTTGGGGATACATGATTTATAGGTACATCAGGGCTCTCAGCTGTGGCTATCTGCTTTAAACCATACAAAAAATGAGTCCCTGCTTTAACATGTCTAGCAAGTGGTCATCTAGCCTCTAGTAGAAAGCCTTCAGTGATCTCTATTAAGATCTCAGGAAAGTCTGTCCCTTTTCTTGGACAACTCTGATTGTTAACAAGGTTTTTCTCACACAAGTCTAAATATGCCTCTTCAATTCCTATCCATTTACTCTTAATTTTGCCCTTTGGTGCCAAAGAAAACAAGTCAAATCCTTTTCCTGCTTGATGGGCCTTCATGTACTTGAAGGCAGCTATCATGGCCCTTATGACTCTTTTTCTTCATGCTAAACATCCCCGATTTCCTTTGGCTCCTATAATAAGGACTGAAACCCCTTCATCATCCCCATTAATATCATTTGAATGCTTTGCAGCATATGAATATTCCTTAATTGTAGCACCCAGAGCTAAACCTGATATTCAAGATAAAGTCTGGCAAAGGCAGATTACCCAGGGACTACAACCTCCTTCTTCCAGGACAAATGTGTCTCTTAAATCAAATTCTTTCTTAGCCCTTTCATCATTCAATTCAGTTCAATTCAATCCAGCCCTCATTTATCACACATTTGTCCTCCTACATCAGGGGGCAGTGGAGGTCTCCCTTCTCTCTTTCTCTGCCCCTCTAACATGCTTCCACCTTCATGGCCCCGGTTCGGACCTTTGCCACTTCTCAGTTTCCAAAGGACACAGATGGCGGGACTAGAGAAGGATAGAAAAATCGGAAGCACTTGGTAATGGAGCACCGGCTCTTCTCTGCAATTCTCTCAGTATTCATGTTAACAATGTGGGGCCTGATGGGCTCCCGGGGATGAATGCAGCTCTCAATGTGCAATCCCACCGGAACGATTGGGCTGCTCAGCCCTCATCACGTCTGCTTATTGTGGAATGTGGCAGAGAATTCTCTTGCTTCCCATACAGGGAACCACTTGCCTTAGCAACTGATTTCCGAAATATCCTGCACATCAGGTTTTTTCTTTCTTTTTTTTTTTAATAAAGCTCTTTCTGATGTATTATTGCACTTTGCTTGTGTTTTGGACACGGATGTGCTCTGCTTAAGTATGTAAATTTCCATAATGTGAGGAAATGAGATGTAAAAATAACATAGGGGCCTGTGGGAGGAAAGAGTGGGGAGTTGTGGTTGGGTGAAGGGAGAAGAGCTTTGGGATTTATGGTCTCTCCATCTAGTGTGTGTGTGTGTGTGTGTGTGTGTGTGTGATGTGTATGAAGAATTTTTTCAGAGGCAGATCTGGGAGAGAAAAGTTCACTGCTTAGGAAATGCTGGCCATTGGGACTCACCTGAAACTCAGCAGGGATCATAAGATCATAGGTACAGAGCTGGAAGGAACCTTGATAACTGTCTAATCGAACTCACTGATTTTATAGAAGAGGAAAGTGAGACACTGAGAGGGAAAAGGGGTTGTCCAAAGTCATACAGTCAGTCAATAAACATTCATTAAGTGCTTACTATGCGTCAGGCTTTGTGCTAAGAAGTGGGAATTCAAAAAGAATCAAGGAACATTTCCCACCTTTGAGGAGCTTCCAGTCTAGTGGAGGAGACAACAAGCAAACAAAAACATAAGCTATAGGACAGATAAAGAGGAGATAATCAATAGAGGGAAGGCTCTGGATTGAAGAGGGATTGGGAAAGGCTTCCTGTAGAAACCTATATGAGTATGTTAGTGACAGAGACAGTATTTAAACTTAGGTCTCTGCCTTCAAATTTCAAGTACTTTCTAAACTTCCCACTGGGAGTTTTCATTTATTACAATTCATAAATAAAAGCTTAGTGACCAGAGCCCCAAGCTATCTAGTAGAGAAATTAAAATCGGTAGACAGTGTGGTGTGATGGGAAGTATACAACAACACTGGACTTGGACTAAGTGGGTCTGAGGTGAAATCTTGTCCTTTTTACTTAATCTGTGTTCTTGGACAAATTATTTCACTTCTCTGTGGCTGCTTCTTTCTCTTATAAAATAAAAGGGTTTCACTGGATAGATGCTTCATAAGGCCCCTTAGAGCTCTAAATGCTATGATGCCAAGTCTTAGCTTTGGCCCTTACTCTTCAGTGGAAAGGTCTTTTGGGCCGGGGCTGAGCACACTTGCTTAAAAGGGACCGAGGAATTAAAAAAAGTTAATTGTGGTCAAAGCAGTCTCCAGACACTAACTTGCACTCCTTGGTCCCCTTTCTGGGGAAAAGGATGAAAGATTGTCATACAGAGAGCCCCAGGAGGATTTTAACATTGTGTCTCTCACCATATGAGGCAGAGCGAAGAGCAATTCATTGTCTAAAGCATTTCCATGGATTGTGGCTAAAATTCCTTTTCCCTGGAGAATTTGGTGTTTGAACTATCCATCCCAGGTTGGGGAGGGAGTAGGAAATGATTAACTAAGATTTTCACCTGTCAGCCAAGGGTGAAAAAAAATCTGGCAGTTTGGCAGGTGAGATGAAATAAGACATTACAAGGAATTTCTAATTTTGGAGGCAAACCGATTAACCCTCGGTGCTCTAGCTTTTGTCAGTGTGTGGCGGCTATGGGATCTAATAAGGACACGAATGGTTTATAGACATCGCTTGGAGTAGGGGATCCTGAAAAACAGCAGGGGAAATCTAATGTTCTTTCCCATAAACTTCATTGCCTTCTTTCCCTTCTTCCCAAACCATCCTCCCTGACCTACTCAGACAGCCCAGACAGATAGACAAATGGACGGACAGACTGACAGAGATGGCGTAGGGAGGGAATGAGGCTCCCATGACCAAGGCTATGGCTGCTAATTACCATATTAATGTGCAGCCTCCCCACTGATCAGGGGCAAAGGACAGGACATCTTTAATTGGAAATCTGAAGGACGGCAGGAGCAGTGGCCTGCGCGGGGGGATTTATGTGTCTCCGTCTTGATGAGCTGGAAGGGAATGGGATGATTCACGGAGGCTGCATGCTGCCTGATTTACTGTTCGTCATTTACATCTCACGAAAGTCAATCAGTGCAGAAGGTCATCTCCAACTGGAATCATTCTCATTCAGTCTTCAGCTTCCCAACCTTCCAAGCCTTCTGAGTCAGGTGTGCCCGACCCAGGTGTCTCCCAGGAGGAGGAGCAACAGAAGGAAAGAAGCAAAGAGATACACCCAGGCATTGGTGGGCCAACAGGAGAATTTTCTTTGGCCATGTAGGAGACCTGTACTTACATTATGGCAAATACGGCATTTCTAGTATTTGCCTGAATGGTGTGATCGGAGGAATATTGAATATGGTGTCAGAAGACCTGGGTTCAAATTCCAACTTTTTGGCTCCCTACATGTTTGACTGAGGGAAAATCACTGTTAACTCATTGTTCCTCAG